>NC_134690.1:318212854-318512854 GCF_050947455.1 Rhinoderma darwinii
AGTACAAGTGTGTTGGTGTTGGACAGTATTGAACAGTTTAGGGAATGAAGGGGAAGCAACCCCCACTAATCATATATATTGATGGCCTATCCCCGAAAACCCTTTTCAATTCGAAAACATTAAAGTGGTTTTCCTATCAGGGACATTTATGACAAATCCACAGGATATGTCATAAATGTCAGATAGATGCGGGTCCCAACTCTGGGACCCGCACCTATCTGTAGAATGGGGTCCCCTAAACCCTGTTTCACCTTTTTCTGCTCCCGCTGCCTCAGGGCCATTTCCTGACTATGTGGTCGGAAGTTACGAAAACAGTGTAGCTCGCTGAGCTACGCTGTATCAGTAACACCCATGGTAGTGAATGGCAGTTACGGAAGCAGCAAAGCATGCGAGCTACGCTGTTTCCGTAACTACTATTCAGTTATATGCGACTTACGGAAACAGAGTAGCTCAGCGAGCTATGCTGTTTTCTTCTTCATGGTCGGAAATCACATGAGTCAGCCGGAGCACAGAGAGGTAGAACGGGGGTTAGGGGGCCCTGTTATAGAGATTGAAAAGGCAAAAAAGGAGACCCTCTAGTGGCTGGCAGGGATGATTGGACAATAAAGAGAAGATAGCCAAGAGCGAGCTCATTAGCGCGCGCTCATTAGCCCCGTGTTATCCCCTGAGGACGCTGCTTCTGCAGCGAAACATGTCGGGGGGGCTAACGCTATCTTAATCTATCATTGACGGTCTTGTCATTGCTTATACCCGTGGGGGACTATTTCTATGCACGGCAGTCTGCAGCTGCCGAATCAGTCTCTCCCACTGCGCCCAGCGTTGCACTGGGTACATGCACACTGACTCCTTGACACACACTGGCCGTCTTTTGATATAATTTTAACTCTTTAGTGTTGTCTGTCTATTTGATACATAATAAAAGTTATATTTTAACTGACTTCACTGACATTTATCGACTAGTCGACTGGTGGCTGGGAAATTGGGACTCTGTGCCCTGGCACATTTCTCTTTACTGTTATAGAGATTGGTGCGGGTCCCAGGGGTGGGACCTGCATCTATCTGACATTTATGACATATCCAGTGGATATGTCATAAATGTCCCTGATGGGAAACCCCTTTAATGAATGTAGCCATCTCTTAACCAGTGCTTTGTGAGTCCCATTGTTCCCAGTAAATATCAGCCATAAAATTGTTTCTTTGAACCAGTTGCCTTATGACAAGCAGTAAAATAATAGACGCATTAAAATCGTAAAACATGACCAAGGTTCTCGTACCGCAGGTTAATCACATAAAAGGATGCATGCACATTGATTAGTGGTAGCATGAAACCGCATAAATGTGACATTATTTGTCTGTTTTAAGACCTGGGAATATATTTAATAATATGAGCAAATCATTGGCATAGTTTATAAAATGCCAGTGGTCCTTAAATGGATGTCCACTTTAGACAATACTTTGTGTTAGAATTGTCCCCTGGAGATTAGCTGATTACAGGTCGTCCCGCTGTTGGGGCCCCCCAGCAATCCGCTCTAATATGTTGAGGAACCTGGCAGCCAGTGTTAATTTTGCCTGCAGTGCCATTTCAGGAGAAATTAGACATTGCACAGATCCCTTTAAAATCCATAGGCTGTCCATGCAATGCATGGACATCCTGGGTCCTCTAGAGCGAGAGACACTCTTTGTAGCAGCTCTCTGCTTTGGCTAATAGATGAAAATCCTGAACAGGAGACCCAGATCTCTTTATTCAGAATTTCCTAACAACAGCTTTAACAGCTTTCTCTTTCTTTGACACACCTTTGCATATATTAGGGTATTGCACATACTGTACAGCATTTGCGTATATATCTATTTTTGTAATCACTTTATTAATGAGTGGGAAATTATAGAATTAGTTTACTACAGTAGCTGTATTTTGCCTAATTTTTTGCCATATTTTTACAGCTTTATAATCATAAGGGGAAATTCCTATAATACATATAAAAGGAAAGCTATATGCTAAATTAGGAGTGGGGAAACTTTTTAGGTGTTCTACTAGGGGACCTGGGAAAAGTGAAGTAATCTTTTTGCATGCCTTTTTCAGATACCCCAGTTCCCCCATAATAACTATAGCAGTCACAGTTAGTCACTTATTGTACTTGCTTCACATTCATACCTTCTTCATACATGTGATGCTCCTTTACTCTGCCCTGATATGTGATAAAGTTTGTATTAGCCATCAAGTTGAGTGTGAGCCACATCTGGTGAAACCTCATGAGTCTCTATATGATTCAGCAATGAGTACGACAGGCAATTGAGAAGGCCATTTTCCCCCATTTGCGTTAAAACCATTAAAGGGGTTGTCCACTTTCATCAAAATAATGTTCTTTTTTTTGATAATTAAAAGTTATACAATTTTCCAATATACTTTCTGAATTAATGTCTAGCGTTTTCAAGGTCACTGATTGTTGTTGTTCAGTAGGAACATTTATTGCTTACTTGCAGTGGATAAAATTCTGTCCATGGTCATGTGATGGACACATAGGTGCTGGGATAGTTAGAAGACACAGCTTTGATACACATTCTGTAACGAGCCGTGCACCTGCGGGTCCATCACATGATCATGGACTGAATGTTATCCACTGGAAGTAAATAATAATTGTTACTACTGAATAACAACAAGCAGAGATCTTAACATGTTAACGCCGAAGGACGAATATATCCGTCCTCTGCAGCTGCTATACATGGGTTTCCATGGCAGCCGGGGGCCTAACCAAGACCCCAGGTCTGCCTTCAGCAAATGTCTGTTAGGCCATGCCGGAGGCATGACCTAATAGATTGCCTGTCAGTTTTACACTGACAGGCAATAATTCTTTGGTATACTAAGTCCCCTGGTGGAACTAAAAAAAAAAAAAATGTAAAGCAGTTAAATAAAGTTTGTGAAAAAATAAATTATAATTTACAGTGATTTTATTTAGTAAAAGTGCCAAAACAAATAACACATACACATATATGGTATCCCTGCGATCGTAACGACTTGAACAATAAAATGAACACATTAATTAAACCGCCGGATGAACGGCGTCCAAAAAAACCCCCAAAAATCAACGGCAAAATTATCTCTTTTCTCCCATTCCCCCCATAAAAAATTAAATAAAATTTAATCTATAAGTCCTATGTACCCCAAAATAGTACAAATGAAAACTACACATTGGCCCACAAAAATCAAGCCCACATACGGCCACATTGACGGAAAAATAAAAAAAATAACGGCTCTTGGAATGCGGCGATGCAAAAACAAGTAATTTTTTTCTAAAAGGGTTTTTATTGTGCAAACGTAGGAAAACATATAAAACCTTTACATATTTGATATCCCCGTAATCGTGCCGACCCATAGAATAAAGTGAACATGTTATTTACGCTGCATAGTAAACGGCGTAAATTTATAACGTGAAAATCAATGCTGGAATAGCTGCTTATTTTCAATAAAGTTAATAAAAATGAATCTACATATTATAAGCATCTAAAAATGGTACAATTACAAAATGCAACTCGTCCCGCAAAAAACAAGCCCTTATACGGCGGAATAAAAAAAAAGTTACAGTCTTGGAATGCGACCGTGAAAAAACAAAAAATAATCCTCGTCATTAACGCGCAAAATGGCCTGGTCATTAAGGGGTTAATACTATGAATTAATACAGAAGGAATATAAAAAAAATTGTATAACTTAATTTTACAAAAAAAAATAACAATTATTTGCTGAAACAGGACAACCCCTATAAGAGCACAGACTGGTAGCCAAATATCAAGATCTACTGGTCTCTGAGATCTATTGGTAGACTGCGATCTACTGTTTGGTCTCTACTTCTTTAAATCATTTCTATTAAAGACATACATTCAATATATTTTCCTAATCATATATATAGGTGGATCACATGCAATGTGAATTAAACATCAGTTAGCCTTAGATATTGTTATAGGAAGCATTAGTTCTCACACCCTCTACAAAAAATGTTCCCTAAATAGATTACAGTTTCCAGTGACCGAATGTAAACCATGGAAAGCACTCCTTGTAGGTTGACTGCAATCTAGCAGCATTAGGGATGGCTTTGGACGCTTGTAACATAAAGCAGAACACACTTGTACAGTCCCTGTTATGTACATGAGTTGTTATGTGCAACGTAATAATAAATCCACATTTTTTTCCCCCAAAATTTTCCATTTTAGAGTTGCACAAAGCTTAACTTTAATAGTAACTAATTCATATTAGGCTATAAATACACAACAGCTCACCCATTTAATAGCACTGGTAAGTGACACAGTTATAACCTTCTGTAAACATTTCATTAGAAACATATCAATTGACTTTCACTACACTAAATAGAAGGTCATTTTTTTGTGATGTGATATTCTTAACAAGCACAAACAGTCGTAAAAGTCATATGACCACCTTTGAACACCATTTTACAATGTTTATATAGATATAGTCTACATAAAAAGTTGACTAACTTCGTAAATACATTGCATTACCTATCCGGTACCAATAATAAACTACACTCTAATGCCTCACGCACACGACAGTGTCCGCCGGCCGGGTTTCTTCAGTGATCCGTGGAAAGATAGGACATGTCCTATCTTTCCATATATCGAAGAATCGGGTCAGTTTTCACGCACCCGATTCACCCACTAAAGTGAATGGGTCCGTGAAAACTATCGGATGACGTTAAAAACGGTGCGAGTGGCACATAGCTCGTGTGCAACTTGCATTAAGCATAACTCCCAATCATCTCATTTTTCTTGTTTGTAAATTTGCCCGGATGTAGGCTTTTCCCTGAGGTTTTGACGGCATTTGTGGGTGGACCGGGAGTGCCTAGAATGTACCGTGAATAGGGATTCAAATGTTGGGACGTATGCTATATTATAGTTAAGAGCTGTACTTGTAATCCTGTTGGGTGCCACTGGAAACAGTTGACAGGATTCCTTCACACCTTAACTTGAATCCTATAACGCAGTGGGACTGTTAATGTATTCTACATCAGGTTACTGTATGGTGTAAATATGACACTTCCCAAAATACAAATCACCAGAGCAAGTTCTATGACAATGAGCCAGGAGGGAATACTGTGAAATTTCAGCCCTGAAACATGTAGAATCGGGAATGCCGCTTCGGGACATAATACGGGCTGTAACTCAGTATCTGTACAAGATAAATAAAGCAATGTATTTACAAAGTTACTCAACTTTTTGTATAACAATAATAATATATAGACACTGGAAAATAATATTCATAGGTAGACATATATGCTATAACTGTACTGTCTCTGTAAAGGGGTTTCCTATTATATATACATAAAGCTTTTACATTTTATTATGAAAAATAATGCAACTTTCCAATACTGCTTGCTGTTGTTAGTTACATTTAGGGGCTAAAAATCTGCCCTACTAATGTGCTGCTCACAAAAGTGTATCATATAGTAGCATCGGTGAACAGCAACCAGGCCTCCTTCTGTCACCCCATCTGTGTCCCTGCGAAGCCATTGCGGAGTGTCGATGGGTTGCAATGGCAGCCAGAGGCCTAAAGAAGGCCCCAGATCTTCCATCTGTGAATGTAGTTGATTTGTTTTACACTGAAGCAGGCATAATACATTTCACTATATAAGCAGTCTATTATGTAAGCGATCAAACAATTGCACAGTCCCTAGTGGGAAAATACATTTTTAATTTAAAAAAGTTACCTAAAGTGTTTAAAAACATAAAGTTAAAAAAATTCCAAAGAAAAATAACTAACAAATAAAGCTATTCTAAGATTTAATCCCATTATTTATCCTGCACGGTGAACGCCGTAAAAAATAATAAATAGCGCTATTGCATTTTTTGTTCATACCACCTCACAACAAAAGATATAAAAGTTAATCAATAAGTCCTATGTACCCCAAAATGATACCAATGGAAACTACAACGTATCCAGCAAAAAAACAAGCCCCCATCAATTTCCATCATTGGTAGAAAAATAATAAAAAATTATGGCTCTCAGAATGTGGCACACAAAAACAATTTTCTTTTCTTTTTTTTTTAAGTGTTTTTTTTGTTTATGCAAAAGAATGGATAGAAAAATGATATCAATTTGGTAACACCATAATTGTAACGATCCGCAGAATGAAGTAAACATGTCACTTATACTGCACGGCAAATGCTGTGAAAACAAAATCTAAAAAACAAGGTGAAATTGCGGTTTCTAAAAGAATTCTGAAACATTTTTCAATATATCATATATACCACAAAATTGTGCCATTAAAAAATACAACTCGTCCCTCAAAAAACAAGCACTCACACGGCTATATCACCGGAAAAATGTAAGTTATGGCTCTTGGAGCGCTGTGAGGAAAAATTGTAAAGAATAAAGGGTTCTTAAGGGGTAGAGTAAAATCTCAAAAAAACTCTATGCTGTTATACTAAAGTATATAGTCGCACTTTTTAATTGACTTCCATTTTCATCGGACCATTTTAAAAAGAAGCTAGCGCACTTGTTACAGAAAGGGCACAATATACCACATTCCAATGTAGAAGGAACACAAATCCCCATAACACCATTATAACTAGCGATTTGCCCAGTGAGGAAAGAGGAATGAATTAAATACAATGATTGGATTTTCCTATTGAACCTAATGGAAAGGTTAATGTAGAGCTGAAGTGCCTCATGTAACTACCTTGGTGTAAGAAATGTTCTAATGCCATAATACTTATATTTAATTGGAGATACAATTAAAAACAATGGGCTTGTGCTACTGAAGCTTTCTGAGATGGTGCTTGGCATGCTCTAAGATAGAATTACCTTTATTAAACATTGGAGAATAACTCCTTGGAGTGTATTACTAAGAGGCTTCAAGCAGTATTTATGGAGTGAAAATAAGAATGAACCATCCTTTTTAATTAAATCCTTTTCCCTTTAAAGTAAAGATGTAATTGAAAGCCAAGACATCAAGAACTAAATTTGCTTAAGGCGTTTGTTAGAACCAACTAGTCTCTATATATACTTATCGAATTGTTCATGACAAGTATTATTCACGGCTGTTGTGAAGTAAAACTTGGTGGTCAAAAGAATTTCCCTAAATAATCAGCTGGATAGTCTACATCACGTATGGATATACTATGCTGATATAATCTGAGAGCTAGAATTGTCAGTTTAAAAGAATTAAGATTCTAGATTGTTTCGGTTCATGACTGATTTTCCATAAAACTACAGGTAAATTTAACCCCTTAAAGGGGTTGTCCACCTTCTGACAATTGATGACCTATCCACCAGATAGGTCATCTGTATGTCATCGGTGCGGGTCCGACATCCGGACCCCACATTAGTAAGCCGCTCCGGTGGCGGGCACCAGATGTTGTGGCACATAATGCTATGTACGGAGCCCGAAAGCAGTTGGCTCCGTACATAGCATAGCGGCCGTGCTGCAGAACTGCAGGTCTGCTCCTATTCACTTGAATCTCTGCCGCTATACCGTGGCCGGAGCTAACGGCTTCTGGCTTGTATGTCCGGTGCACGGAGGCACCGGACCAGCTGATCTGTGCGGGGCCCAGATGTCGGACACCCGCAGATCATGTATTGATGACCTATCTGGTGGATAGGTCATTAGTTGTCAGAAGCTGGAAAACCCCTTTAAGAACATGGCCAATCTTCGTTTTTTTATTTCATTTTTTTCCTCCCCATCTCTCAAAAGCCATAACATTTTTATTTTTCCATCTACATAGGCATATGAGGGCTTGTTTTTTGCGGGACAAGTTGTAGTTTTTTGTGGCACCATTTATAGTTCGCATAATGCACTGGGAAACTGCAAACAAATGAATGAAATGGGCAAAAAAAAAAACAGATTCCAACATATTTTGGTTTGGTATTTTTTACTTCGTCCATCAGGCAGTAAAAACGACATGTTCACTTTATTCTACGGGTTGATACTATTACAAAATTTATATGTATTTATATGTCTTTTTTTTAAAAAAAAGAATTGTTTTGTCGCCATGTTCTGAGAGCCATAACTTTTGTTTTTCCGCCAATTGAGCAATATGAGGGCTTATTTTTGGTGGGGCGAGCTGTAGTTTTTATTGATACCATTTTGGGGTACATGCAACTTTTTGATCACTTTTTATTCCATTTTTTTGGAGAGCTAAAAACAGCAACTTGGGTGTTTTATAGATATATTTATTTTTTTCGACGTTTACCAAGCGGGTTAAATAACGCTTTATTGTAATAGGTTTGAATTTTATGGATACTAGTTATGTTAGTTTTTTTTTTTAACATTGCTTTAGGAAAAATGGGAAAAGGGGTGGTTTTTTTTAATACTTTTACTTTGGATCATTAAAAAAAACTTTAACTGTTCTTTACTTTTTTTTCTATGTCCCCCTAGGGGACTTGAAACAGCGACCGTTGAATCACTTGCATCATATACTGCCATACTAATGAATAAAAAGATGGCTTTAAGTGCCGTAGTCGCAATTGACCACGGCATTTAAGTGGTTAAACAGGCGCAATTAAAGTGTTCTTTGATTCCGCCCATTGCAGTGAGGTGTCAGCTGTACTACACAGCCGTCACCCGCTAAGTATGGAGTGAGCTCAGCCCGTGAGCCAGTTCCATACTTCCTCTTAACGACTGTCACGTACGTGGCATGCCGTTAAAGAGTTAAACTCTATAACCACCTTTAAAGAACACTTTGCTGTTTACACACGTAAATATTCTACAAAAAGATTAACTTTGTAAATAGATTACATTACTTACCTTGCACCGATCCTGAATCACAGTCTATAATAAAGTACAGAGCTACATTCATAATTCTGAAGGCTTTAGAGCTTAGATTTCCATATATTCCCTACTTGTTCATTGTCTACACAGAGCTTTTTCTGGTGATATGCATCCATTTCTTTTTACATAAGGCACTGTACAGAAGGAGTTTAGGAATGCTGTTAGGGAGGTGTCTGATTTCAAGCTTGTTGACTGTCTCCAATAACAGTCAGCAGAATTATGAATGCAGCTCTATACAGTATACTATATATATATATATATATATATATATATATATATACACACAGGATCAGCACAAGATAAGTATCCCAATCTCTTTACAAAGTTACTTAAAATGGTGTTCATGGGTGGACATATCATATAATGGGCTACGATAATTTAATGAGATATCACAGTGCAGAAAAAAAACGGTTCTATTTAGCTCTTTTATATCGGTAATTGTCCATGCTTCATGTTAAAGAACACCACAGTCCCCTTTATTAATGCTAAATTGCTTCACTTTTTTGTGCCAGTTGCCCATTATTTTCTTTTTCTCACTGTTGGTTTAGTTGCTGGAAGTTTATATTTATTGTATTCTTGTTGTGGGAAAGGTGCCGAGCAGTGGTGGAGTTGTGGGCTTGTGCATGGACATAGCAGTTAATATGAACTGTAAAGAATAATGGGGTCAGTGCCTGGGAAGGGAGCAACAACCGTAGCCTCCAACGTCATCAGAAATGAGCCTGACATTGTTTTTTTTTTTTACTTCAGTAGATACTACAGCTTACCTGAAATTACTGATCATACCTAACGAACCTTACCTTAAAACTTGGACTGAAACAGGAAATAGTGAAATATATATTTCATTATAGTAAAAAAAATTCGGAATGTATGACTCCCATATTTTGACAAGTGAGAGGATATTTGTTCATTATATCCTCTGCTATATCGCATTTTTATTGCTCAGAAAAGCAAAACTTGTATTGTTATTGAATTCTAAATGTAAAACAGCAGGTATAAAACAGTTACAATTATTTTAGCTAATCTATGTGTATCCCGCCTGGCTTTTTGAAGCAGACGTTCCATAAATGTACTATTTACAGTGAAAATTTAGAGTAAAAAAATCTAGAAGAGAATTGAGAAAACCACAGGAGGACAAACCAGACCTAATGCCTTTACCCAAAGGCAGGTAGCTTATTTTAATCTGCCTGTACTGTGTCCCATTTTACAAATAAAGGAAAGGAAAAGTATTTCAGCAATATGACAAGAAGTCTTTAAATATTGGATCACTACATAGGCTGTGAGAATGGACTATTTATTATTGTTAGGCATCCGACATTACATAGGGACGCTCACTTTCACCACCCGTAACACTAGAACTTTATTCAGAGGAAACTGTGTAGGTATGTTTTTAGTTATGGTCACTGAGCCGTGTGATAAGATTTTATTGAGGGGGTATCAGTGAGTGGATCTCCAAAAAGTGATAGAATGAAGTGCACCTCAACTTAAAGCTAGGAAATCTTTGGATCTCCAAGCATATTATTGGGTTCTTCCATTGAAATACATAGGTCATTAATGTACACACACAATCCACACTCATTTTTGCATTTGGTTAGGGTGTATGTACTCCCCACCGACAACGTAAAAATCTATCAAAGAGTGAACGTTCAATTTAATGGTGATTTGACCGGGTTTTATTTCAGTGTTAACAAAACTGGGCAACAAAACTTCTGCCATTTATAGCAAGGATTATATTAAACCTATATAATGTTCTCTAAATCTAGTACAAGTATTTAAAGGAAAATAATTGTCAATGTATAGTACACTATTACATATTCTCCTCTGATAGTTCAGATATTAGGTCTTTGAAAAAAGTGATCTATTAGAAATAGAATGAAAAGAGGATGACAATTAATTTGAACAAAATTTTAGTAGATCCCGACTTATATATAGTTTTAAGTGGCAGCAGATCCTTATTTGAAAGTTACTACTTGACTTTAGGTAGGGTTCTTCCATTTTTCATACCCACAATCATATTTACAACACAAGGAGAAGCCTCTTCTACTTGTGTTGTAAATAAAATACATTTTAAAGAGTGAGCGTTCGCTTTAATGGTGAACGTTCTCTACTTAGGTAGCTGCCATGAATCTGTTTTCATCTGTACGCTATACAAATATTTTTGATAACACAACCCATATTAAAACTAAAACCACATATATACATACAACCATGTTGAATCTCATATAATCTAATGTATCCAATATACCAGAAACCCTTTCCCCCTATGAAAACCACACCAATTCAGTTCATTCTTTTTGTAGTGTTACTAAGAATTGCTCAGTACTGAATTGTGGTAAAAAATAAGAGTGTGCATGGTTGTGTGTTACGGGTTCCACTAACAACACCCTGTATGTCTTCGACGGACTTGACCAAATCTGTTCTTTATTTTCATCGGTACGGTAATAGGTAAACCTGTCTACAGGAAAGTTCATTTTAGAGACCATCCTATGCCATCTTCAGTAATCAACATTACAGGTATATATACTTGGTTGCTGGAAATGTTATCATATTAACACAAGATTGAAGTGTCTTCTTTTTCCTAACATATTAATACTATTAAAGTAATAATTTTTTACAGTTTTTAAGAATAAGGCACAAATACGGGCAAAAAACAAGAACATAATATTGGTGTAAAGCTAAAATCTCAGTTCTCAGTGGTTGTAAGGTACGGGTAACATGATTATTTAATACCAAGATGTCAAACTATTTGGTAGACCAAAATTAAGACAAAAGGGGAGAGGACAAGGGTAATGGAATAGTACTTGAAGTAATACTAAAAGAAAATAGCTTGGGTAATGTATATAAAAAAATGTTATACTAGAAAATGTAGATCATCTTGACATCATTTAGCCTTCACTGCTGGAAGATAGTTACCAGCTAGGATATACTATATGAATCTTATCCTTCCTACTCAATAATCTTGTTAAAGAGAGATTGTCTGGGATGAGAAGTGATTCATATAATACATTGAGGAAAAACCCGCAAATATTCCAAGTTTGCTATGTGCAGTAACAGCAACAGTATTTATTTATTTTCTTTCTGAATTGTACTTCATTCCATTAGTATGTAACTAACTGTCTGTTACCGGCCTCGGGGAGATGAGCATAATGATGTAGTTAGCGTGCATTGTTTAAAGGTTGGATTGAAATAACATTGTATATACTTTTGCGATGGATTAAGCAGTAATGGATGCAATATATGATAAGGTTATCAAATGAGCTTATAGAAGATTGGTTTTCTCATTGTATAAACTTGAAGGTATTCTTTAGTCATCCACATGCTAAGCTCGGAGAACTGGCAATCTTTATCAGCTGACTGCACATGTTACTATAGTTCTGTATTTTATTGTGCATTGCATGGAATGTGTGCTTTCAAACTTTAATCTCCTGTGTTTATGAATAAGAATGTCTGCTGGTTTGGTAAATCACTGATAAGTATGCCTTGCATTTAGAATTTGGGGGTCTTATATATAAAAATTTGGTGGCCATTATATATGAAAGATACATAGTAGTAGAGTATGTAGAAGAAGCAGCAACCAATCAGTTTCTATCGATCACTGGTTTAGAACAGGTTAAGAAAAATAAGATGTTTTGGGCAGTACATTCACTTTGGTGAATTTTTAGTTTCCATGATACCTTTATCAGCATTTTACAGAGGTAATGATAGGAAGTAATACCTGTCCTCATGTCCATGCAAATTGCATATTCTAGCTTTAAATACAATTTGAAGCACCAAATTAGAAAATTGCGTAGTTTTTCATTATGCAATTATTATACAACCCTTTTCTTTATGTCCTATTAGGGCATATGGAACCCCCTCTATTAGCCATAGCTGAACAGCCGGCGTTTAGTACTACATTTTCCTTGCCGGGGCAATGTATGGCTGGCCAAAGCTTCTCCTGGCAATAACTGCTGTTCATCATTTTATTTCATCTACAGATATTTATTTTATGCCTTCCTCTGAAACCACAAAATAAGCAAATAAAATAGGTTGAACCAATTCATCTGTCATTATGAAGTCATTTAAAAATTGTAACAGTCCCAATTTCTTGACATAAGAGCAGTAATATTTATATATTAAAATATTTATATAAATCACATTAAATATGTTTGTATGTGTGCGCCTCGGGATCAAATATCGAAAGCAATGAGGTATGTGGAAATTAATGTTACTGGCCACTAGAGATATCAACCTGGGTCATGGCAACAATGCCATGATCCGTCTTCGTGCGGCCTTTATTGCTACCTAAGGCAATACGTTAGACTGTCTCCATCATTACGAGGTAAAGCTGGGGAAAGTATCTTTCTACAGAATTTCTGTGTTAAATTAACAAGAGCTGTAACCTTGGTTGGCTTGTGATGCTGCAGCAAGCCAACTGCTTATAGCCAGACAGCAGCATATGTTTAGTCAGTAATAATGAACACAGCAAAGACTTCACATTTGGTATTAGTTACAGGTAATTTTCCTTCTCCAGTGATAAAGAACTAAACAACTCATCCTGACATGTTAAAGCCTCCAGCATTGACGTTACTTGATAACCAGATGTAAGAATTTTTTTCCTAAACTGAAAAAAAAACCATGCTACAAGATTGATGTATAAATTGCACACCATTATATGGTATATCATTTTAATGCTATATTTTTGTTGTTATAGACACTTCTTATATGTTTTACCAATTAGAACCTATAATACCTTCAGGCATAAATACATATACAAGACATAATTAAATAATAACTAAACCAAAATATGTCTCAAATTAAATAAACAATGTAGACCAGCATAGTCCAAAATATAGTACTTTATTTTATTCCTCCATAAACATGAACACCCCCTTCCCACAATTACATACAAAAACATAAAGCACAATTAAAAACCATGAACTCTTGTAGAGACCATCAAAATTCCAGCAACAACCATGTATATTGTTCTTAAATTACAAGCTATGGTAGCATGCAGAAAAGAGGAAAGATTGTCTAGAACACAATGTCTTCACTAATCAGCCATCCCAAGTAAATAACTGGAGGGTACACATGTAGCAAAATGAAAGAGGCAGATTACCTGTTTCTGGAATGATGAAAAACTCTAAAGAGGGACACCTCAACGCACGTTCAAGACGAAGGGTGCGAAACGCGCGTCGAGGTGTCTCTCTTTAGAGATTTTCATCGTCCATCGAGCCAGTAACAGGTAATCTGCCTATTTCATTTTGCTATTGAGCATTGTGTAGATATGTGTGCCCTCTAGTTATTTACTTGGGACAACTGATTAGTGGAGACATTGGGTTCTAAACACTCTTTCCTCTTTTCTGCATGCTACCATAGCTTGTAATTTAAGAACAGTATACATGGTTGTTGCTGGAATTTTGATGGTCCCTACTAGAGTTCATAGTTTTTAATTGTGTTTTATATTTTTGTATGTAATTGTGGGAAGGGTTGTCAATGTTTATTGAGGAATAAAATAAAGTACTATATTTTGGACTATGCTGGTCTAAATTGTTTATTTAATTTGAAACATATTTTGGTTTAGATATGTTTTACCAATTAGTTTACAGTACACTTAACTAAAATATTATGCGTATGGTTTTGCCCTTTTCAGTGACCTTATAAAGCTCTGTAGTTCATTATATAAACACAAATGTTTTAACACTTCAGGCTATAGTAGAGCTTTCCTAGTCTTATGTAAATACAGCTTGAAGGGTATGTTCACATTTGAACACCATTTTACAGTTTTTATATAGACCTAATCTACATAAAAAGTTGAATAACTTTGTAAATACTTTGCATTAAATATTTTGCACAAACTAAATCCTATATTATATTCTAGAGGAGCACTCACAATGTAGCTGTTATTTATGTAAAAAACAGATACAGTCTTTGTATTCAGATACACACCTAAAAGTTTTGCTGTAATGTAGTAAGATAGCTAGTTTTTCATATATTGGATTACTGTGCAGTGCGTTATACAAACTTTCTAAACAGCAAATTCACCACAAGAGACTGTGTACAGACACTAAACAAGCAGAGAATGCTGGGATTTATTCCCTAAAGCCTGCAGAATTGTGAATGCTAACTTGTTATTACTTTCATATTAAAATAGTAATATTGCTATGTGCTATAAGCATTGTTTAATAAAAAGCTATGCAACCTTCTAATATACTTTGTGTTCATTTCCTCAAGATCTCTGCCCCCTATTATCTAAAGGAACCACTCATTGTTTAATTAAAGAAGCTGAAAATCTATACAGACCCAGTCCTACTTTCTCACAGCTGCAGTTTGATAAAACGTATCAGTATAGGCAATTCTTTTTGAGCTTTAGTGGCTATTCACATGGTGAAGTCATATTGCGGTTTTTGACCCCAACATTTGAATACTCCTTAACAATGCAGAAGCATTACAGGCTAAAAGTTCTTACCTGCACTGATACAATGTAGCTGTGTGAAAGTTAAACTAGGTCTTTATGGTTGTCAATCTCTAAAAGTAAACAGTTACATAGTTACATAGTTTGTAAGGTTGAAAAAAGACACATGTCCATCAAGTTCAACCAAGGGATGGGAAAGGCGAAGTGGGATGGGAAAGGGGAAGTAAAAAATTTCTACACATAGGAGCTAATATTTTTTTGTTCTAGGAAATTATCTAACCCTTTTTTAAAGCCATCTACTGTCCCTGCTGTGACCAGCTCCTGCGGTAGGCTATTCCATAAATTCACCATTCTCACAGTATAGAAGGCTTGTCGCCTCTGCAGGTTGAACCTTTCTTTTTCCAGACGGAGGGAGTGCCCCTTGTTTTTTGAGGGGGTTTTACATGGAACAGGATTTCACCATATTTTTTGTATGTACCATTCATATATTTATATAAGTTAATCATGTCCCCCCTTAGTCGTCTTTTCTCAAGGCTAAATAGGTTTAGTTCTTTTAATCTTTCCTCATAACTTCGATTCTCCATGCCCCTTATTAGCTTCGCTGCTCTTCTTTGTATTTTTTCCAACTCCAGGGCATCCTTTCTATGAACTGGAGCCCAGAACTGAACTGCATATTCTAGATGAGGCCTCACTAATGCTTTGTAAAGTGGTAATATTACATCCCTGTCCCGCGAGTCCATGCCTCTTTTGATACACGACAATATTTTGCTGGCCTTTGAAGCAGCTGATTGACACTGCATGCTGTTATTTAGTTTATGATTTACAAGTACACCCAGATCCTTCTCATCAAGTGACTCCCCCAGTGTAGCTCCACCTAGGACATATGATGCATGCAGGTTGTTCGTACCCAGGTGCATAACTTTACATTTATCTACATTAAACTTAATTTGCCAAGTGGACGCCCAAACACTTAGTTTGTTTAAATCTACCTGCAATTCACAAACATCTTCCATAGTCTGAACTATATTGCATAGCTTGGTGTCATCTGCAAAAATAGAAATAGTGCTATTAATCCCATCCTCTATATCATTAATAAATAAGTTGAATAATAGTGGTCCCAGCACTGAACCCTGGGGTACACCACTTATTACCGGGGACCATTCAGAGTAGGAATCATTGACCACAACTCTCTGGATACGGTCCTTGAGCCAATTCTCAATCCAATTAAAAACTATACTTTCTAAACCTATAGTCCTTAATTTACCCATTAGACGTCTATGGGGAACAGTGTCAAATGCCTTTGCAAAGTCCAAAAACACTATATCCACAGCGGCCCCTCTGTCTAGGCTTCTGCTTACCTCTTCATAAAAACAAATCAGGTTGGTTTGACAGTTTCTGTCCTTTGTAAAACCGTGCTGGCTGTCACTTATAATACTATTTATTGTCACATAATCCTGTATATAGTCCCTCAATAGCCCCTCAAACATTTTCCCCACAATTGATGTTAAGCTTACTGGTCTATAATTACCCGTGAATGTTTACATTCAGAGACAGCAAGCAGAAGTTCTGAAAATGGTTAGGAATTGAAACATAAGGTATATAGTTTTTCATTATACAATGACTTCGCTTTATTTACATAAACAACCCTATTAAGGAAGTTGAAATAGACCTAATTATTTCCCTATAAAGTGCGATAGCATGCCAGTGTCTTTGTTAGGATAGCATCAAGAAGTTTATTTTGCATTGTGTTTTGTTTATTTACATAGCCTTGATGCCATTGCTGTTTATAACTTATGTCTTTAAATAGACTATTCATAAAGGGGTTGTCCCATGAGTAAATATTATATTTATTTGTTAGATACCGCAAAAAAGAACACATTTGCAGTTGCAATTATTTTAAAGAAATGCTCCTTCTTTAGATATTGTTCTTCTAATTCCCTTCCCAGAACAGCCACCTAATGTGTCCAGTGCTGGTGAGAAGCTGTTTCTAGTGCACCGTTTCTTATTGGCTGGCCTACACAATAGCAGGAATCACTTGGTTGGAATTAAAAGAACACCAGGGGGATAGACAGTTTCTATATGGCAAAGTGAAGGTTTATGCTCAGATCTGGTGAGGATTAGTAGTAAGCAAATCAATTTGCCTGCGTTAGCATTTTGTAGATTTGCTGGTCCATAAAATACAATGGGAGAACAGATTCACATATCTGAAACCTGGAGAATTAATTTCCCAATGCCTCGTAATATACTTAATACAGAATATTATTATTTTATCAGCAATGTAATACGATTTCCCTATGTATTGTGCAGCTATATAAAGGAGGAGTAGATCACTGCATATAAAGGGTTAATCTGCTAGAGGAGGACACAATTGCTTGTAAAGGGTTATTCTACTTGAGGATGAGACAGCTGCTAAAGGGGTTGTCCGGGTTCACCAAAAAAAAGGGTCATGGATGGGGTATGGCATAAAATAATAAAAGAAGCACAGCTTACCTGTTAAATGCCCTACCACTTCAGCGCCGTCACTTTAGTGAGCTGCACCTGCAGTGATGATGATGTCACATTGACACACGTGGCCTAAGCGATTGCGGCAGTGTTCACGTGTGTGGACGTGATGTCATCGCAGCAAGACAGTAAACAGAGACTGGCCGGGAGCAGTGCTTATTTGATGGAATTTCTCCCCCTTGGCCCGTTTTTGGGTGATCCTGGGCAACCCCTTTAAGAGTTAATCTGAGTTTCGCACTACATTCACAAAGAGCCAGCAGCAGCCAACACTGTGGAAAAAGGTGTGACAGGATTTACCTCTGCTGCTGTTTCTTCTAGCCTTCCCCTTCAGCTGCTCGATAATACACAATCATCTTACTTAAAGAGGCTCTGTCACCAGATTTTGCAACCCCTATCTCCTATAGCAGCAGATCGGCGCTGCAATGGAGATAAGAGTAACGTTTTTTGTTTTTTTTAAACGAGCATTTTTGGCCAAGTTATGACCATTTTTATATTTATGTAAATGAGGCTTTCTAAAGTACAACTGGGCGTGTTTAAAGTAAAAGTACAACTGGGCGTGTATTGTGTTCGTTACATCGGGGCGTTTTTACTTCTTTTACTAGCTGGGCGTTGTGTATAGAAGTATCATCCACTTCTCTTCACAACGCCCAGCTTCTGGCAGTGCAGACACAGCGTGTTCTCGAGAGATCACGCTGTGACGTCACTTCCTGCCCCAGGTCCTGCATCGTGTCGGACGAGCGAGGACACATCGGCACCAGAGGCTACAGTTGATTCTGCAGCAGCTTCAGCGTTTGCAGGTAAGTCGATGTAGCTACTTACCTGCAAACGCTGATGCTGCTGCAGAATCAACTGTAGCCTCTGGTGCCAATGTGTCCTCGCTGGTCCGACACGATGCAGGACCTGGGGCAGGAAGTGAGTGATGTCACAGCGTGATCTCTCGAGAATACGCTGTGTCTTTGCACTGCCAGAAGCTGGGCGTTGTGAAGAGAAGTGGCTGATACTTCTATACACAACGCCCAGCTAGTAAAAGAAGTAAAAACGCCCCGATGTAACGAACACAATACACGCCCAGTTGTACTTTTACTTTAAACACGCCCAGTTGTACTTTAGAAAGCCTCATTTACATAAATATAAAAATGGTCATAACTTGGCCAAAAATGCTCGTTTAAAAAAAAACAAAACGTTACTCTTATCTCCATTGCAGCGCCGATCTGCTGCAATAGGAGATAGGGGTTGCAAAATCTGGTGACAGAGCCTCTTTAACTGCTAACATCCAGCATGAAGTAAGATAGCAGCAGAGACCTTCACTGTATACACTTATATGTATCAGTCCCCCATCACAGAGCAGTCACAATCTATTGAGACTTTGACTGCTCACCACTGCCCACTTCAGCTGAAGTTGTGTCCCTTTCTTAATGACCAGAACTTTTATCTCTAAAATAAAGAGGACAACTTAGATTTTTCCTAATTATATATTTTTGACAAAGGTTTTATATTTTGATCTCTATTACTTCATGAGGTTTTCCAGGAGGTGATAGTTCCTTTTTTAATAGCTCATGTGCATATCTGTATAATGGCTCTATCAAATTCCGAGTTGTACAGAGCCGAAATATGATGCCCATGAGTTCATATGGAGGCAAATTGGAGAGAAAATCTCTGTACATATGCCACCCCACGAAGCCTGTATTGCAGAGCAGGCCTTGTGGCTTCGTACTAGGGAGCTGTACAACCTCACTGTTACTTGTCAATACCTTTACACAGATTTACATGGAATGGACCCCTAGCGGTAGCAGAAGGAAGCCGAGATATGCAGGAAAATGAGGGGCATTGAGCTTTAGTGTTATGAATTAAAAAGACAAATAAGATGTGAACCATGGCTTCGAACCATCTGTAAAAAGAATGGAGTTTTGACCAGCGTCTCCTATTCAGTACGGAATTACTGAATGCATAAACTTTTATTATACCGCCAAAAGCAAACTAATAAAAAAAACTAAAACTGCCAAATGGTACTTAATGCATTCATTGCGTTGAGGTCATTGTACTTTCAATGAACATATATAGGCTGCAGGATGTCATTAGCTAGCGATATCTCTGTTTGCGTATGTACTCTCACTTAGAACGTCCTGAGAAGTGGATAATGCTTGAACTGTTAAGACCCTCCTTCTGTGTAGGTAATATGTTCCAATCCCATCACATCACAGCTTCATTACCCTAATGAAACACAGTTCAAAGACTGAGGTCACTTTAATCATCTTCCTGCTGCGCGCTATGCTAACGCTTCAGCTTCACAATTACCATCAGTCTGAAGGTAAAACACAGTTCAGCTATAACTCACCAAGGCCTAGCGTTTCATCAAATAAAATGGAATCATCTGAAAACAAGGTACTTCATTTACGATGAATAATGAGAACAAAATGCAGTAAAATAACATAGTAGAAAGTCCTGGGAAGTATGAGAAATGTTGTAGGGGATATTGTGGAAGATTGCTGTACTACTATGAGTTAAACAAATCCGAATGTGCATAGTAGCATGCTTCTATTTGGGAATATTGTGCAGACTAGTGAATGATTCCAGGTGGTATTTGGTGCAATTTACGTTTTTCTACACATAAAAGCGGTGTAATACTTTCCATAAGCCAGGTTCACACAGCATAGTTTGGTAAAGTCATTAATGGATTTGTTTAGTCAAACTTAAAAGAGCCTTATGAGAGGTAAAGTATAGAAAAAATAAATATAAATGTCTCTTTTTTTTATCCATTCGATTCCGGTTTTAAAAATAAATAAATACACAGAAAACTGCGCTCTATAAATCTGTCCAAAAAAGTTGCACTTGGTGGGACTTGATAGCCACACCCCCTTTTGGCAAAACAATTGTGTCAGAAAATTGCTGACTGAAACACCTTTTTTTTAAATTGTCTGGAAATGTTTTGCTGTATTAACATATGCCAGAACTTTAACGTCCAGCAAATATAAATGTTTGAAAAAGGTTTGTTTTGAAAAAAAAACTATAAACACAATTTTGTCTTAATAAATAAAGTGTATTACGAATAGGTAACATGTGGTATCCCTGTAATTATTACAACCTCTAAATTATATATAACAACAATTGGTGAAAAGGGTAAATTTGGGTTGTCTTGTTCGTTCTCATTTGAGTACCTGTACTTGGTTGGTTAGAGAAATCTGTAGTATATAATGTTCCTTTGTTTTAAAGAAATATAGCTTTGTGGTTCCGCTATATTGACAGCGTTTTTATAGTGTGTTAATTCTATGATTTTGAGCAATGTAATTTTCGTTTTGCAATTTATAATTTTTTGGGGAAAAGGGAGGTGCTTTAAACTAAATGTGCTTAGCATTGCCATTTCATTATTTGGAACATACAAACTTTTGACTGGATATAGTACCCCTCTTTGCTGCTACTGTCACAGGTCAGGCTTAACATTGCTTCAGTATATAATAATAGTAATTTTGTATTTTTTTCATTTACAGAAGAGAATGATGACAAGCAGACACTCACTAGTAAAGAAGAGGAGGAACGACGTATAGCTGAAATGGGCCGACCTGTGCTGGGAGAACACACAAAACTTGAAATAATTATTGAAGAATCATACGAGTTCAAGGTATCAACACATTCTATATATCAGTGTGAAACATACAGCAATTTAACGTGGTTTTTTGATACTGTGATTGTAAAATTTTATAGCAGAGATTTAAAAGTTACGCGGTACATTTCAATAGTAGATATAAAATCGATAATGTACACCTAAGGTCTTGTTCACATGGCGCTAAAAAAATGATTGCATTTTTGCAAACCACTTTTTAAATTACAGGTGTTTTGACGCGTTTTTTACAAGTTTTCGGCGTGTTTTTCGGCGCATAATTAGGACTCTTGATTATGTGAATTAGGCGTGTTTTTGGCACGTTTCACATTGACCTGATGCTTCTTTTTTTACACGATGAAAAAAACGTGTCATATGCACTGAAATGCATTTTTCCATTGATGTCAATGGGAAGCATATATCATGTGTCTTTGACGCATTTTTTGCGACATAAAACACATCAAAATGCATCAAATAAATGCTGTTTGATCAAGACCTTCATGTTTCGCAGGATGTATTTTTCCTATGCTATACATAAATACAGGCCGTGCCCACATAACCACAGCTAGACTGCCTCTGTTAACAGCACCAGAAAAGTGTCTCTCATAAACAATACTGCCTGCAAAGAGACAGTACTGCAAGCTGAGTACTACCCTTAAACAGTGGCATCAGATTGCCCCCATAAGCAGTGCAATAAACAATACTACCTACAGAGTGCAACCCTTCACACAGTCATAGATTTCGATAAAAGTCTGGATGCCTTCAATCGCCACTAGAGGGAGCTTACTACATTGTCATCGGGAGCAATATATAAACTGCAGCATTTTGTGGGAGAATTGCCTGCTATGCTGGCATTTTGGGAGACTCCTGAACAGTCTAGGAGGGTCGACAAGTATGGTTTATAAATAATTCATATTATACAGCTCACACTGATTGCCTAAAAAATTGTGGGAAAAAGATGAAAAAGTTAATTCTGTGATTCTCCTGTTGACAGATCAGTTCAACTAGCCAGAACATTTTTCCACAAAATTATGTGGTTTTTTTTTCTTTAGAAAACAGGTTACCATTGGTTGTAAATAAACATTTTCCTAAAACAGGTTACAGATTGTGAGCTCTTTCAGGATGAATGGTAGTTCTCCAGAGATCTAAAAGAAGACCTGTTAATCCTTGTGTTGCATGTGATCTCCAGATTTTGCTCCTGGGTGCATTCACATTTAATTTAAAATAGTTAGACTAGTACTACAACAAATGGACTCTTGCCTAAAGTCCCTTTTACACTGGCCAATTATCGGGCAAATGCTCGCTCATAGAACGCTCATTGCCGATAAGTGCCCTGTGTGAACAGATCAGCAGTCGTTCATCTGCTGATCGTATTGTTTTAAAAATGAAAAATATTATCGTTGTCGGCAGCACATCTCCCTGTGTAAACAGGGAGACGTGCTGCCGACGTGATAATAACTTATGAGGAAGAGCGCTCGTTACCCTTTCTTCTGACATATCATAGAGATATGGGGTCTGAATTCTGGCACCCTTCCAATCTGCTTCTTCCACTCATAGCTGTTAGATTGCCACATTTCCGAGCTATGTTGTTAGGCTTCCAGTTGACTTAAATGAAACTGTGACATGCATGTGCTCTAAATGCTTTCTTCTGACATGTATGCTGGTTCAGATAGCACCAGCTCTAGGGGAGGGGTGCACGGATAGGGGCCCAACCCAATACTGGATAAGAAAGAAGTATCCGGCACACCAGTTGAAGTAAAGATTTTTTTTTATTATTAATCTAAGGGGCCAGTGGCAAAGTGCAATGTTTCGGTCTTTGCAACCTTCTTCAGGCACTGAGCCGTGCTGGGGATAACTTTATTATTACGAGCGCTCAGCTTAGTAAAGGCGGCTGGCCACTGTTAGTGGAAGAAGGTCACTAAGACCGAGACGTTGCACTTTGCCACTGGCACCTAAGATTAATAATAAAAAAATCTTTACTTCAACTGGTGTGCCGAATACTTCTTACATTATCCACTTCTACTGACATGTTAGAAACTATGTAAATTAGAAACCATTCTTTTTATGTATTTATGCATTACTTTATTGAGACTAGTAAGTCATAGAAACAATGGCACGTGTCAGCATTGTAGTTGTTGGCCCATAGGTTTTGTTTCCATCCAAGACACCAACTATATTACGTTTTTACTTTGAGTTTTCATGGATTTCTTTGAGTTGTTCCATTCTTTTGTGACACAGATAAAAATGCACCATTGACTGCTAGGAGATTAAAGGGGTTAGAAAGCCCAAAACAACCACCCCTTATTGTAACAGAAACCATCATTAACCCCCAGTAAAATATTAATCACAGAGACTAGGGTGGATGATGCTAGGGATTGGATACTGCATTTATTTCTTTTTTATCATGAGCCTCCTTGCATTATTCCAAACTGTAACTGCATAACCGTAACTTTATAATTAACTTGGTTTAAAAGGGTTGTCAAGGATTAAAAAAAACATGGCTCCTTTATTCTTACAACCACTCCACACCAATTGTGTATTGTATTACAGCTCAACACCATTCACTTCAAATCGAGCTGAGCTGCAATACCAGACACAAATAATAGAATTAATTCAGTATCAACATTTTCTATGGATGTTGGTCTTGGTTTTAGCTAATAGTGGCGTGTCAACTATAGAGATATAAAAACGTTGACCAAAATTGACATCCCCTTTAAAAATTGGTGCTGACCACCATCTGCAAAAGAGAAGAATTAAATATAGTTAACCTAAATGTATACTACATGTACTAGCACACTTCTTTATGATAATACATTCTGTTCTGTGTCACTATGATACAAGCTGTTGGTAGGGCAGCACTTAGTGTATCCTAACAGCAGGCTGGCTGTACAGAAAGCACTTGGGTCCTTTCTCTGCCCCCAGTGCTGACTGTACAGGGGTCCCCGATCATGTTGCTGGGAAACCCCGACTGATCAGAAAGTTATGGCATATTCTAGAGATATACCATCACTTTATGAAATGGGAAATCCCATTTAAGAAATTAATCCTGGACCTATTTCGATTCAGAAAAGCAAAATTGTATTAAAGGGTAGATAGTAATAGGAAAGAAGAAGAGTTGATTTACATAATAGTAGATCAGTTTTATGAAACGTCGTTTTTTTTTTTTTTCAGAAATGTAGGAAGAAGCTCTGCCTCACAGTGCGACCACTTCTCCTTAATTAACTTATTGACTGAATTGATTAAACACTTGTAAATGAACATTAAATATGACAGGAGCTATGAGCTACATTCATGCCTATGGGACATCTATTGGCTACTACCACCCTCTGGAAGTAGGGTGGAATTAAATTCACATATATCTATAGATGAACAAGTAGTCAGTATATATATATATATACATATATATATATATATATATATATATATTTATAATTATAATAATCTATATTATGCCATCAGCAGTTGTGCTTCATCACAAATAATAATCTTTACCTTGTAATCCTAGAATACACTTTGGCATTTTTACAAGACTTATATTGTATGGCAGTCATGTGCAGGTCAGTCATGTGTGTGTTATACAAAGTGATGCACTGGACATATACAAGAGTGATAGATAATCCGTAACCTTTGCTTAAGCCGCCAAAGAGAAGGAAAAATCTATAGAGCAATAATTGCTTTGTAACCTTGATCGTATACTCTGTGTCTTTTTTTTTTGCTAACAAAGACTATAAGGAGTAGACAAAACTATAATTTTCTGCTCTGCATAGTTGTGGCTGTATCTATATATAGTTATACAAAACAATAGTATTGATTGGTCTGAGTGCATCTTCTTAATGGAATAAATAGATTTACAGTTGTGATAGTCTTTAAATACACTAAAGATAAAAATATGTGACTGGGCGAAGCCTCATTCTTTCTGTCTCAGTTAAATACTGAAGTATCCAAACCGCATTTTAAAGAGGAACTGTCAGCTCTTCTGAAAAGTCTAAGACTTGCGTTCCCCATTAAATAACATTGTTGGAGCATCTTAGTGCATTGTGATATTCCACTTTCATTCCTCCTGGAAATGTTTAAATAAATTGACTACTGGGTGATACCATTCATGGGTGTTACCATTCCTCTTGGGAATAGGATGTGCCCCTGATTTTTCTAAATGAACTAAAAGTAAAGAATAATTGTATTCTAGTAATATAGGTGAAAAGAAAATTCAGAAGTGGAGTTTAAAAAAACATGAGTATTTTGCAGTTTAGAAATGTATTGACCCATATGTTAACTGATGTCCTAGCTATTAACGGACTCTGTATCTGTTAGAGAAAAGCTTAATAGAGGGTATTGATTTACTATGGATTGAATGCTATACTTTGTTTTGCCTGCAGGGAAGATATAAGGAAAAGGCATACACATATAGGAGTTCATTGCACACCCCTATCTTTATTTACAACATCTACTGTATAAAATTTCATGGGTGTATAATGACTTATAAAAGTTTCTGTAAATTTATTTTTTAATTACAGTGAAGAGCCACCTTTAAAGAGAACCTTTCCTCTGCCCATATATGTGCAGCTGAGTGCGGCATGTAATGGGCCGGGCTCCACAAACCCTGTCTCATTTGAAATTATTTTCCTGTCTTCCTCCATTATTTACATATCGGTAACGTTATATTTGGCGCCCGATATGTAAATAAGCCCCTGACCTGTCAATGGGGCGTTTCTATCTAACTAAATGGCAAGGGGGTGTGTTCTCTTCGCTCTGACACTGTCCAATCAGCTACGGACAGTGTCAGGGCGGCTTGCGCTGTGTTCTCTCCCGCGAGAACACACACAGACTGAGAGAGCGCTCTCCGCAGAACCACCAGTCTGTGTGTGTTCTCGCGGGAGGGAACACAGCATAAGCCGCCCAGACAAACGCGGACATGACGCCATAGTTGATTGGGGTAAGTATATAGTATAATACTTTCACCTGGCCAATCGATTTCTGATTGGTCGTCATCTTAGTTTAAATAGGAGGGTCATATTTGTAGATGCCACCCCCGGACGAAGGCGGAAGCCGAAACGCGTTGGGGCCGGCCGCCATTTGTGGAGTCTCAGCTACATGGGTTAGTACTCTGTTAAGTACTTCGGTCTTTGTACTAATTGCTGCTGGTGTTGTCTGGGTTCTTATATATATGCGGGTATTTCAGTACTCATACATGCATTAGTCCTTTTGTGGACACTATATGATTGGTATATCAGTCCTGTCTCAATTACACTTTGCATGGTTGGAAGTTACAACCCTTTCACCAACTTGTAAAGTAGTTTAAATATAATACTTGTAGCTATACCTACTCACATGATTATATTCTGATTAATAATATTTTGACTCATGTGGCGGCCATGCTTTTATTTGTGATTCATTTTAGAAACTCGTATTGTATTCATAGTGTAATATGTTGAATAAAGAGATTATATATAATTTTTTTGACTTAAAGACTCCTCGGTCCTTTCTTTGCTCGGTTTAATATATTTTGGGAGTACAGTCGCAAGTCATAAGGGAGGATATATATATATTTTGCCAGATGATGCAGCATGCATGCCCTGTATATAGGATTTATTAAAGACTATAAGGAGTAGACAAAACTATAATTTTCTGCTCTGCATAGTTGTGGCTGTATCTATATATAGTTATACAAAACAATAGTATTGATTGGTCTGAGTGCATCTTCTTAATGGAATAAATAGATTTACAGTTGTGATAGTCTTTAAATACACTAAAGATAAAAATATGTGACTGGGCGAAGCCTCATTCTTTCTGTCTCAGTTAAATACTGAAGTATCCAAACCGCATTTTAAAGAGGAACTGTCAGCTCTTCTGAAAAGTCTAAGACTTGCGTTCCCCATTAAATAACATTGTTGGAGCATCTTAGTACTCTGCATTGTGATATTCCACTTTCATTCCTCCTGGAAATGTTTAAATAAATTGACTACTGGGTGATACCATTCATGGGTGTTACCATTCCTCTTGGGAATAGGGTGTGCCCCTGATTTTTCTAAATGAACTAAAAGTAAAGAATAATTGTATTCTAGTAATATAGGTGAAAAGAAAATTCAGAAGTGGAGTTTAAAAAAACATGAGTATTTTGCAGTTTAGAAATGTATTGACCCATATGTTAACTGATGTCCTAGCTATTAACGGACTCTGTATCTGTTAGAGAAAAGCTTAATAGAGGGTATTGATTTACTATGGATTGAATGCTATACTTTGTTTTGCCTGCAGGGAAGATATAAGGAAAAGGCATACACATATAGGAGTTCATTGCACACCCCTATCTTTATTTACAACATCTACTGTATAAAATTTCATGGGTGTATAATGACTTATAAAAGTTTCTGTAAATTTATTTTTTAATTACAGTGAAGAGCCACCTTTAAAGAGAACCTTTCCTCTGCCCATATATGTGCAGCTGAGTGCGGCATGTAATGGGCCGGGCTCCACAAACCCTGTCTCATTTGAAATTATTTTCCTGTCTTCCTCCATTATTTACATATCGGTAACGTTATATTTGGCGCCCGATATGTAAATAAGCCCCTGACCTGTCAATGGGGCGTTTCTATCTAACTAAATGGCAAGGGGGTGTGTTCTCTTCGCTCTGACACTGTCCAATCAGCTACGGACAGTGTCAGGGCGGCTTGCGCTGTGTTCTCTCCCGCGAGAACACACACAGACTGAGAGAGCGCTCTCCGCAGAACCACCAGTCTGTGTGTGTTCTCGCGGGAGGGAACACAGCATAAGCCGCCCAGACACTGTCCGTAGCTGATTGGACACTGTCAGAGCGAAGACATCACGCCCCATTGCCATTTAGTTAGATAGAAACGCCCCATTGACAGTTCAGGGGCTTATTTACATATCGGACGCCAAATATAATGGCACTGATATGTAAATAACGGAGGAAGATAGGAAAAAAATGTAAAGTGAGACAGGGTTTGTGGAGCCCGGCCTATTACATGCCGCACTCAGCTGTACATGTATGGGCAGAGGAAACGTTCTCTTTAACTAGACATTAGATGTTAATATATATTATTTCTTTCTTGTTGCTTATAAAGCGTCAATATTTTCTGCTGCACTATACAGAGATTATCATAGCTCAATCAATCTCTGTCTGCAAAGGTGCTCACAATCTAATTTCCCTATGTCAAACATACACACACGGGCCCATTTTATTGGAATCCAATGTTTTTGGAGTGGATTAGGTAACTGAAGGAAACGTACACAAACACTGGGAGAACATAAAAGCTAAATGTATTAACTTGTTGGCATTTTACCTTGAAATGTAAAAAAAAACCATCTGTTTCTACCTGGAAATCCTTCACAAGCAGGGTAGCTGCTTGATAATGGTTTCAATGTAGTACTAGGAGCTAGAAATAATATCCATCTGAATAACAAATAAAAATATCAAAAATGAAATGATAATATATTTCAGAGATTGTATATTTTCTGATTATGCAGCCAATATTAGTAAAAGGTGCAGCTGCTCATTTTAGAGTACAGTAGACCATTACATAGACGAATAGTCATTTGCATGGCTGTCCATTTAGCCAACTACCTCAACTAGTACTGAACTGCTCCTTACATATATGAGTAACCCACAATTGTTTATTAATACTATTTCTTTTCCCGTTTGTTCATGTTGCAGTTAGCATTTTTGCCCATTTTTATAACCAGTCATTCATTTCTCAGCCAGTAGGCTCGCCGATAAAAATAGACAATGAACAATTTGGCCTCTGACTTGGGATTGTTAATTCTTATCAAAATTTCACAGACTAGTTTCCCAAACCTGATTAAATTCTCAGTTTTGATCAACTAAACGCTAAGATTTATGGGCAGCACAAGAAAAGTCATGTGTTTTACACCTCTTGCACGCGACCGGGTTCGGGCCGTGAAAAACGGTCCGTGTGCTGGCTGGATTTCCTGTCCTGACCGCGGTACAGGTGAACGGGACTCCTGGCATCATAGACATTTTATGAACAAAATTATACAGTACAGAACAGCGGTTCTGTGGGGGGCAGAGACAACAATGTATCATAAAATGTCTACGTTGCCAGGAGACCAGTTAACCTGTACCGCGGTCGGGCCGGGAAGTCCAGCCGACACTCGGACCGTTATTCACGGCCCGATCTTGCCCGTGTGCAAGAGGTGTGAAGGCACTATTGCACAGGGCAATGATCAGGCAATCGAGTGTTTATATAAACGCCCATTCCCGATCATTACTCTGTGTAGACTGGACAACGATCAGCCGATGAACGAGCACACGCTCATCGGCTGATCTGTTGTTTTATACAGCATTAAAAATCATCGTTGTCGGCAGCACATGATGAAAAGGTATGGGGAGGAGCGATCATTGCTCATCACTATACACTATACATAAGTAATCATTGCTCCATGTGCAAGCAGCAAACGAGCTGTCTCATTGATCAGCGCTCATTTACACGGCCCACGTCTGGCCGTGTAATAGGACCCTTACAGCGTGTTTCATGCTTCACACAAGGGAGGCTTCCAGCTTATAGCTTGTTCCAATACTCATGTTAATGCAGCTAAGCAATTGCCTTGAATGTATTATCTCATGGGTATTGTTTGTTAAGTGTCTTAGTAAAAGCTTTAGCTTTAGTGAATTGTTAGAATGATTTCTGATTCTTTCTGTCCAAATAATGGTTTCCCACATTGTGTACAGCGTTCTGAGTTAATTACATCTATTATTTATTCATCATTTACAATTAAGTATCTCTCCTTCTCTTCTGTGAACTCCCTGGTTATTAAAGGGGCTGCATACTATAGCTGTATGAAGACTTATTTTTTTTGCGGGATGAGTTGTATTTTTCAATGGCACCATTTTAGGGTACATATAATTTTTTGATGAACTTTTAGAACTTCTTTATGGGGGAATATTGTGCTATTTACCAGCTTCTATTACACCATTCCTCTAGCAGGTCTTAAGAGGTACACCAAGATGGCAGAACAGGGGTCTTCATTAGGCCCTCAGGCTGCCATGACAACCATCAGCACCCCACGATCTTGCCATAGAGGGGGCTTAAGGAGTGACAGGGGAATATACCAGGATCGGAGTTACCTTGCTATTAGTGCCGTTAGTGTATAACAGCTGATCCCCGCGGCATATAGAGTAGTCTCAGCTGTGAGCCTACTCCATACTTTCCCCCCTGCCGACTATGATGAAGAGTACTATCAAATGTCGGCAAGGAGATGAAGGGGGATTCTTATTTCAGCAAATAACTGTTATACGTTCTGTAAAGAACAGTTATGCAATCTTCCTATATACTTTCTGTATCAATTCATGGCTGCTCTGCTTGCTGTTATTTAGTAGGAACATTCATTGCTTACTTCCAGTGGAATAAAACGGACACACAGGTACAGGACTGATTATAGTAAGCCTCTGTTCATTTCTACGTCGGAGGATCCATTTAGGGTCTTTGTCGCAGATTTTGCCATAATTGAAGGGAAAACTAGCGCTGCCTGCATCTGTATTTTTCCCTTCAAAATTATGGACACCACGACGGAATCCGACGAACCCCATTGTAAGTCAATGTTATCGATGTTATCCGCCGTGCGATGGATCTGGCACAGCCTTGTGCTTTCCATTATGAATGGAAGCCACAACACAAATGTGAGCATAGCCTAAGCCTACCAGTACGTACATCAGAGTTCTGTCCTGTAACAAGCCAAGCACCTGTGTGTCCATCACATGACCATGGACAGATTTTTATCTCCTGAGAGTAAACAATAAAAGTTTCATGCGAAAGTACATTGGAAAATTGCATGTCTTTCCATTACAAAAAAATAAAATGTATGTGCTGAAACCGCTTTAAAGGCTATAGCCAAGTAATACTGTAAACCCATATTATATGTAGTTAAAAGGGAAATGCTGGGTAAATTACTGTACATCAATTGTATCTTTATGCGGATCCCCCCACTGACAATGATGGGACATCTTATGTACATTTTGCATGTCGTGTTTTTTTTTTTTTAGTTCAATTCGCTTCCCACATTAATAGCCCCTCTTGTTTAGCCATCCGTGCTGTTTACTAAGTATACTTCATTTTCCAGTCTAATGTCATTTTATTACATAACATGGCCAAGTGAATCCTTTATTGCCAAAAAGTATTGATTACATATTAAAAGTGAACAATTGCTGAGAGTGTGTCATTGACATGTCTTTGCGTAAACTAGTTTAGCTATTAAATCTTTCATGAAAGTGTATAAATAATTCACAGTTTTATGTGGCTTGTATTCTGGGAGCTTTGCAATCTATATTCATTTGAATTACCTAACATCACATGACCATTACAGCTCCAAACTTTAAAGGCTCCAAGAAATTGGTTTGGTTTGTAAAGTAAAGCTAAAACATAAATGTTAGTGCTTATTTAAAGGGAACCTGTTATATAGAAAGGCTCATTTACATTAGAGGATCAAACAGATGATCTATTAAATAGGTCAACAGGAACTGCCTTCCAAATACTGGTTAGTATAATTTAGAGTGGAGTACTTTTGGCCTCCCTACTAGCCTTTTGGCAGGTTATTTGGCCAATGCATTGCGCCCACCACTTCAGCTTTTGTAAGGCATCATTAAAGAGGCTCTGTCACCAGATTATCAAATCCCTATCTCCTATTGCATGTGATCGGTGCTGCAATGTAGATAACAGTAAAGTTTTTTTGTTTTTTTTAAAAACGATCATTTTTGGCCAAGTTATGAGCAATTTTATATTTATGCAAATGAGCCTTTCTAATGGACAACTGGGCGTGTTTTCTCTTATTTCCAACTGGGCGTGTATTGTGTTTTTAGCAACTGGGCGTGTTTACTTCTTTCACTGCACAATCACACTGTGCTGTGGATCATGCTGGGCTGGAACAATGAGAAGTGTATGACACTGTTTGGTCACTTATTGGTCAGCCTCATACACTCCTCTGTACAACACCCAGTTGGTAAAAAGTAAAAACACGCCCAGTTGTCCATTGGGAAACTCATTAGCATAAATCTAAACTAGCTCATAACTTGCTCAAAAATGATTGTTTTTCAAAATAAAAACCACTGCTGTTATCTACATTATAGCGCTGATCAGATTATGTAGGAGATAGGGCACTTATAATCTGATGACAGAGTCTCTTTAATTTGAGATTTACTTTGCAACAATCCTCAACATGCATTGAACATTACAGATTTAGTAAGAGAGCATCATGGGATACCTTCAATATGAATATCTGGGTTTTTGAATCAGGGCCGGTGTGAGCACCCGGCAACACTGGGAAGAAATTAGGGACCTTTGAACTTGCGGGGTCCATGATGACCAGGGTAAAAATGCTCTGCTCTTGCAAAGCTAGAAGGTAGGGTAGACCAGACGTCCACCGTGATTCTGTAGCCCAAGAGCTTACATACAACTAGAACTGACCTTGTTGGTAATGTACAGATGCAGGTGGATTTCTGAAATGTCCATCATTTTAATGCAGTGTACTCATTTTTATATGACTAGGTTTTTTAAATTTATTATAATTAGTATATTATGTATTAGCTTAGACTGAGCATGGACTAGTTGATTTTTCCACTTTACTAGAATGCACATGCGTGTATATACTCCCTGCGTATTGAATTATTAAGCATCTCAAGTAAATAAGAAATATATGCGATTCATTCTTGAGTCTGGTTCTATTTCTTTGTGTATTCTCACTACACCTTATTTATCTGTACACAAGGGAGAGGTACAATGTAAAAAAAACACAAACGCACTCCATCTTTTCCATTCTACACTTGCTATTATTTCATATAACGTCCTACAAGTTGTCAGTAAACAAAAAGGAATATCTATCTGGTTTGGGCCTTTCCTGAGAATGTCCCTACACATACATTTAAAAAATATATATTTTCTGAAAATACTGATTTAAAAAAAAGTGCCTAGAATATTCCAGAGCTTTCACTATATTGAGAAGTAACATATAGCAGCTTCTGCTGATTGATCCATGCTTTAAGACAGAACAGTGCCATCCACTGGCAAAACCAAGCAGATGCTAAGAGTAGAGTAAGGCCCCATGCACACGACCGTAAAAAACCTCAGTTTTTGCGGACCACAATTATAGTCCGCAAAAACTGACCCATTCACTTCCATTGAACGCGGACACCTTTCCGCATCGCTACGGATGGGTGACCGTGCCGTAGAAATGTTCCGAAAATTATGGAACATGTCCATTCTATTGTATTTTGCGGGACGTGCTCCCATACTTTGTGTGGGAGCATGGCCCAAAAATGCGGGTGGCATTCGGCGGCCGGCCGTGCTCGCAATCGTGGGCCGTGATTACGGGCACGGCCGTGTGCATGGGGCCTAAGACTTAGTTTTGTCAATGTTTGATCAAGTGTTTATTGCAGATGGGCTTAGTACCCGGCAGATACTGGCAGATTCTTGCCCATAAGTAAGCAAAAATATTTTTTTTTAACTTTTATAACCCTATTTATTGAACAGACATTTATTGAACAGCCATTCAAATGCCTTCAACAATCCATCACAAACTTTTCCTCCAGCACCTTGTATCACAGCACAAAAGTCTGTGGTATTATTTGGCATCTATATTATGCTGTTATTTGGGCATTTTATGGCACTTTTATGCAACTATATGGAAGTATTATGTGAGCGCTATATCGTACTGTTATTGTAAAGTTGTATTATTTGGGCATTATGTGGCAAAGTTATTTGGTCAGTAGTATAGCAGATTTATGCTACTTCTCATGTCCTACAAAGTGATGGCGGGTATCCTGCCACAGGTATTACCTAGGGGCTTCTATAGACCTTGATGACCATCATAAACAGTATTAGGGCTCCGAGCACGTCATATATTTTGTATTTATATTTTATTTTTATATTTATTGACAAGGACGGTATTGAATCCTAAAGTGTGACATCAGGAAAGACTTTCTCAAAGAAGGATTCAAGAATACCTTTTCTGTCTTTGACATTAAAAATATGACTTCTCCGTGGAGCTCTAATATGCTCATGTGAAACCGGCATGACTTTGCAATACCCTCGGTTCCTTTAGTAAAGAGTCAGTGATCCAATTGAACATGATATCCGCCTATCTGCGTTTAAAATAATCTTTTAAAGATATCTTTGTGATGATCCTGAAGGCTCAACAGCTGTTATGATTTACCATCGTATGTGGTAAATGAAAAGTGAATGATTCCAATGAGTCCCTTACTTCTCTTCTGTCTCTGCAGAGCACTGTGGACAAACTTATTAAGAAGACAAATCTTGCTCTGGTGGTTGGAACGAACAGCTGGAGAGAGCAATTCATTGAGGCGATTACAGTTAGTGCTGGTAAGTTTATGCGTTGTGTACATACTTCTACTTACATGATGTGACCAAAGAATGTGAAGTCATCAGTTGGAAATTATATTTATTTTTATTATATTTGTTGGAAGGGAATTATGGCAATTAACCAAGGTTGTATCTATAAAGGCCGCCATAGTAATCTCCAGAGACCTTGCTTCTCTAATTTAGTCACATTCCTCTCTCGGGATTGTGTCATGGAACGTTTAGACTTAGAATATTAGCACTCACCCGTGATTTATTTCATAATTTATATTAGATATGAACCTTGTCGGCAGTTGCTGTGTTTAAATAGATACATGATTCTTAGGATTTTGTTTTTTCTGAGAGCATTAAAACATAACTTTGTCAGAAGTTCCTTGAATCCAAGTTTCAGTTAGTATTATATGTTCCTCCCATCCTTGACTACGTGGGAGATTTATGAAACAGATCATAGCTACTGTTCAAAGCACATCGTATTATTTTTTTTTCTTTGTAATTGAACTGTACTGTGCTTTCCAGTTTTCTTTAAGTAGCTTACAAAGACCAGAGCAGATTAGCTAGTTATCAGGAGCATATTCAGAAAAAATAGGGCCCCATAGCCAAACATAGAATGGGCCCCATCCCCTATTGAGAGCTTGTGGCAAATGTACTATTTTTCTAATAAGTTAATGTCCACCATAATTCTGTACAACATACCTTTATAGGAGTTGGAGCTCCAGTTTTTATTGGTACACTATGTGAGCGTGGGATAAAAACAATACTGAAACCCCTTCCACTTTATCTGACACATTCATATGACCCAAGCACCTAATTTTCAATGGATTTACGCTACTCTGTATATATTAATAAATGTGCCACATAGAGCTTCAATTCCTGATTTTCTTTACACCGTAAATTATAAAACTCTGGCTGTCTGCAGCCACCACTAGGGGGAGCTTAGTGCATGTATGCAGCTACTATTGAACCCAGAGGGAGCTGTTAAAATGTATATGCAGAACTCCCACTAGTGGTGAATGCAGGAAAACCCTATGATTGTGTATAGGTAAACAATAGAAGCAGCTCATTGCCAGGCCCTCTCTCTCACCATGGGCTTGATAGCAGTTGTATGGTTTGCATCCTATGGAAGATACGCCACTGTCAGTTACTCAGTTTAATCTGTGCATGTAGAAGGAATCTTAGACCTACGCCACATGGATGGTGTTTTGTAGTGTGATCGAGGGAGAATGATGTCTTCATCTATTAAAGTTCCATAACTGACTGGTCTAGGCAGGATGTCAATCATTTAATGGCATTTTACAGCATCTACCCTCATGTTATGGACAGTTCCACGTGATCTAAATAAATGAATGCAACCTTGATGTTGTGGAGCTTTACTGTACCCATAGATCGAAATATGAGTACAAAAATAAGATATTATATTGAGTGTAATTATAGCATTCAGATGTATTCACTTCATACCAGTTGTTTAAGATTACATAAGGAACATATTGCTTGCGAGTTCTCCTGTCCGGGGTATAGTGCTTTATATATGTAGATTAATATAATATTCTCAGCATGCTCTCCCAATATAGAGCATAAGAAGTATACCGTAATACAGTTTTATATAGCTTTATATTATAGCTTTATAAATAATTATTATTTCAGTTTTTCCTTGGCACAATACTTTACAAATCACACTTCATGCTATGAGCAGATTTCTCAGTGCACCAGAGTCTGTGTACCAAAGTAAATGCTTTTCTTTTGCATCTGTGGCCTGTTCGCTTGTGCCAAGAACAATAGTATGTCAAGCAAGACCTTTGAATCCGTAAGGACTTGTTGTTTATCATGTAATATTATAACTGACGGTTCAGTGACCAAAGCAGCAAATAAAAGTGCCCATGACATAATAATAATCATATAATATTTTGTTTGTATAACATATTTTTTTAGTTTAATATATTCTAAAATAAAATAATGCTGTCAACTTACACAGGGCTGCCATTAGGGCAGTACAGGTGGTACTGCTGTCAGAGGCCCAGGCAAAAACACGGTGCAAACTCACCTGTGGGCTGTTACCAAACCTAGTTTCCAACATGGTGCCCTTCATCTCACAATAGTGTAAATGTAAAATCCCCAATTAGTATTCTTTTCCCTCTCCCTCATGGACCAACTAAATATATGGTATGGGCCTGAGAGGCTGCATAAAGAAGTTTGAGATAAAGTATAAATGAATGCAATAGGGAACAAGATTGAGGTTGACATAATGGGGAACTAAAGGCCCAAATATTCCTGTTGGTGGCCCTGCGCTTACATGATATCTATGCCTGCACATTGCATGCAGTGTTAATACACGGTACCTTTAACACTACATATGATACTCTGTAATATGAATGTGTGAATTCAGTTATTATCCACCATTGGAAAGACTCTGCACATCCTATGTCTGGCGCAATGCTTTTTGGTAATAAACCACAGTTACCATATCTATAACGTAAGATGTATGTAAAGTAAACCATAATATATTAGATAAAATGACAAGCATGTAAGTCATAAACCCAAGTGTCAAGATCAGTGAACCTAAGTTCTCATGAACATGCAGGAGGACTTTTGTACTATACCGACTTCTAAGGCCGTGTCCACATTTCCGTTGGAGGCTCCACTAGGAGCCTTCATCACAGATTCTGACAAAAATCCCAGAAAAAATTACCGTGACAAAAACCTGTCGGTACCCATTAAAATCAATGTAAGACGCAGGCTTGAAAGCTATCAACCACTCGTATATTTGGAAACTATGGTAAATGTGTGAAACATTTTTGTTTTTTTTGGAAAGCAACATTAGAGTCAATGTGAGTTGCTTTCATATAGTTCCATTCTATCAAGGAATTTGTAAGCCCGGTTACTCTGACAACGGTGAAGTATGGATGGCATGTGAAAGCGACTGTTTTATGATTTAGAAATATATTGCCTAGTCATAAGTACTATTGACTCCAAGTTGATGATTTTGCAAAATAAAGATTGTTATTATTAGAACAGATGATTCCTGCAATCGGATCTCTGTTCTCTGGGAGCCTCCAAGCTCCACTTTCGACTTTTAAGAATAACCACACTCTGACTTAAATATGAATCTGAACTTGAGACTGCTCTTCTGAAGGACAACAACTGATGCTGCCATTAGTGTCAGATGTTCTGTTTGTCTCCTGTGGATTCTTTCAATTAAAGATTCGAATTACGTTACAGTCATCAAAGGAAAATGCCACCGAGCCCTGTCCTGGTGCATTTGGAGATGGCACAGTGCAGTCAGTATCCCTGGGTTTGCAGAGACTGTTTGAGGTCACTCGGGCTGAGCTCCCAGCAATTTTCATTTTATGATACTTCTTTTTTGTGATTAACTTAATTGTGTCTCTCAGTGCAGATGTTGCCAGCTGCCTTTCAATCCCGATTATGACAGCTTATCCCAAAAGCCCATATACATCCTCCCGTTCAATCCAACACAAGCCAAATTAATCATTCCCTAAAGAGATTGCTGTTGACGAGATTTAAGTGTCAATGCTATGCTTTATGATCTAGCAAAAGGAAATTTGGTCTGAATTGTTATGATTTTATAGGCATGTCACGGCAACATTGGGATAATAGAAATGTGTAAAGGTTTCATTCAGTAAGTGGTCGGAAAAAGACATTGTCTGACGGCAGGAATCATGTCAAAGGCTTTGAAAATAATTTGCATCTCCAGTACTATTAAGGTTTCTTTGTTTAGTGGTCAGTATAATATGTGTGAATTGCATGTATTGTTGCGTACTCGAATCTGCCAAGTAAAGGATATGTGGTTTTATACAAATTGAAGTAAAGGGACAAGACATATCAGTATAGATACAACCAAACTGTGATGTATTCTGAAGTTTTCTTCCTCTGCATGGGATGTCATACATACATACATATTGATTTAAGATCTCCCATAACAGACTCTCTTTAAAGGAGAGTAATTGGATGTAATAGAGAAAAAACTCATCATTGTTATCAGTAAATGTTGTATAGTAGTTTCATAGCAACATACTGTGAATCCAAATCATCTCTTATATTAATGTACAAATACTCAGGATTGCCACTATTGAAATAATTTAGGATGTAGATATTGATGTAGTTGGTGATTTGGATCCCATGGTTGAACTTACTAGAAATTAGAACAAGAAGTATAATAATGGGATGACCAGGACACAGAAGCTTGTAACTTCAAGTACTGACAGCAATAATAAGATCTATCCGTTCTAGTAGTTCCCCTTGGGAAGGGTCCTTTTCAGATTCATGACTTGCAAGATTCACTAGAAGCTAACGTCAAGTCAGGACACTTAGGGTATGTTCACACAAATTATTTTCGTCCGTTTTTCTGGCCATAAACAGACGAAAAATTGGAAGCAGAACGCTTAAAGAAACGCAAGTGAAAAAGAAGTGCATGTCACTTCTTGAGCCATTTTTGGAGCCGTTTTTCTTTGACTCTATAGAAAAACAGCTACAAAAACGACGTAAAAAACGCCGCGAAATAGGCAAGTTGCTAAAAAAGATGGCTGAAAATCAGGAGCTGTTTTCCCTTGAAAACAGCTCTGTATTTTACAGCCGTTTTTAGTCTAGCGTGTGAACATACCCTTAAAGTGGTTGTCCAAGATTAGAAAACATGGCTGCTTTATTCCAGAAACAGCACCACACCTATCCATGGGTTGTGTTTGGTATTGCAGCTCAGCTTTGTTGAAGTAAATGGGACTTACTGTAATACCACACACAACCTATTGACAGGTGTGGCAGTGTCTTTGGAATAAAGCAGCCATGTTTTCCCAATCCTGGACAACCTCTTTAACATCTTTTATGTATCATTTGGGGTTGCTCCATGAAGACAAACCCACACTATTAGTAAACCATGTGATATACGTTTTGTGGGTTTTTCTTTACATGAGAGCCTATAAATTGGATATGTTGGATATGTCAGGGATTTACATTCACCACATACAATGGGAGAGTTTTCTTGCGTATGCACTGAGTGTAAACTAGAAACGTGATGTGAACAGAGCCTTAGAAGGTAATCAAAGTAGCTACAAAAATTACTCTACATATTAAATGAAACTAGAAAAACGTAATTGATTATTTACTCCGACATTGATTTACTCCAACACCTTGTTTCACTTTTTTTCATAAGAAATTCCTTACTTAAATATTATCAGGAGGTTTTCCACAATTACAGTTGAAACTTTACCAAGTAATATGAATACATTACATCTAATAGCATCAAATTGTTTGGCAATTTTAATAAAAACTGATGTGTTAATAAGTAATAATTTGTTGTTATTTTCCACATAGGGGAGGATGATGATGATGATGAATGTGGAGAGGAAAAACTGCCATCTTGCTTCGACTATGTGATGCATTTTCTGACCGTCTTCTGGAAGGTTCTCTTTGCTTTTGTCCCACCAACGGAGTACTGGAATGGTTGGGCCTGTTTCATTGTGTCCATTACAATGATTGGTCTCCTAACAGCATTCATTGGAGATTTAGCTTCTCATTTTGGTTGTACTATCGGCTTAAAGGATTCTGTTACTGCAGTTGTTTTTGTGGCTCTTGGAACATCGGTACCAGGTAAGTGCGTCTAGTCTGTTGTTAATTTAAAATGTAAAATGTATTGATTTTTTTTTTCAGTTTTGGTCAACCAGTAAATCACTACTACACCTTCTACAGGATTTTGCAGGCATTTTCCAGTGATACTGTGTTGTCCCTACAAAATTGGAGTGGAATGCAATAAAGTTAAAGGGATTATCCGGGTTCCTAAATTTTTTAGTAATGACTGCAAATGACTTGAATTAAAATAACAAGCAGTAGTCACCTATTCTTTCCCACATTGATCCAGTACTGACGCTCTGGCGGCACTCCCGCTGATTGTTTACATGCAGGCAGCATGTGACCGCTACAGCCAATCGGAGGGCTCGGTGGGCATGTGTTATATTTCTGACATTATGGTTAAAATACAATTAGTCACCGCTGAGCCCTGTAATTGGCTGCTGCGGTCACCAGAGCGCCAGAGTTGGATCGCTGGGGAAAAAAAAAATACTGTAGATGAGTACTGCTTGTTTTTTTTAATTCAGGTCATTTGCAGCCATTACTGAAAAGTTTTAGGAACCCGGATAACCCCTTTAATATAACTGCACCTTGTATAGGGAGAATAGTGCAGTTCATTGTTTTTTACAGAAACTATACAGGATGACTGTGAGGTTAATAAGGGGAACTACAAATATGCAACCCATGTGTCTTTTTTTGATTCATGATTTCCACGATTTACTGAAAGCTAAAGTAAAGTCAGGACACTTTCCATTTTTTACCTATAATTTATCTATTTTATTTTTTTACGGCATTCACTCTAAGGGTTTCATAACAATATATTAGAATAGTTTGGACTTTTACTGATGCAGCAATACCAATTATGTTTAATTTTCACTGCTACTACTCCTAGGGGACTTGAACACAAGTGAATGTTTGATTGATCTTACAATACACTGCAATCATTATGTATTGCAGTGTATTGAAATTTTTACCATCTTCTTTTAAGCCCTGCCTCTTGTAGGGCTGAAAAGGAGCACAAAGATGGCAGACCTAGGGCATTTATTATGCCCGCAGGCTACAATGACAACTTTCGTGGGTCAATGGGATGACGGAGGGGGCCCCCTCTTTCTAACGACTTAGATGCTGCAATCGCTATTGGCCATGGCCATGGTTAAAGGACAGGGATCGGAGATATAACATAAAGGCGACACTCGCTGGTTATGGAGCAGGCTTCTTACTCCTCCTTTCCGGTCATGATGTACAGTTACGTCAAATGTCTGGAAGGGGTTAAAAGCAAGTATATTATTGATTCACTTTGAACGATAGCTGTCAGCATTAAAAAATAAAAAAGTAAAAGATAGAAAAATACCTGATCAAAGAAAATAAATGAAAGATCATTAAAAAAAAATTAGGAACATTATACAGAAATTTGATATTTGGGTGGTGTCACATTTTACAGAGTCAACAATAACAATTTGCTTTAACCACCCCCACTACGTCAGCCAAATATCCCTCTATTGTACATGACACAGTCAAAAGATTGCTTTGTTAAAAATATAGATTGACTTTATTAAATGCTCTTGCACACACTCATATTGCAGAGCTGTGTTGTAATATGACATCCATAGACTGCTATATGCCAATACTATGTCAGTATTCCCACCAAGATGTGAGCTCTGGTAAGGAAAGAGTTAAAATAGCATACTAATGGGAATTAACGAGCCCAATTAACATGGATTTTTCAGAGCACACAGCTTTGAGGGAACAGTGCCCTACGTTTGTCAGATTTTATACAGAGGCAAACTGATTTTTTTTTTCTCATGGGTTCATGTTTCATTTCGGCGCTTCTAGGGGAGACTGCGGTGCCTTGCAGAGGCGCCATATGGCGGGACATGGAGTTCCTACAGCTCCAAATACAAACCTGTACGGACTCCATGTGCTGCCATAAGAGGTCATTGTAAGCAGCTTTGCCATTATTATTATTATAATATTGTAGAATTGCTGCCCTTACAATAGTTATGCAGTTTCTGTCGCTCCATAGGCTCTAAATGGTGTTTTGTGAATTCTGACAAAGTTAGAGGGTAGTGACAGGGCATTTAACTTCCTCACACCCCTGGAAGCTTTTAATGAGTATGCTTTGGTGGCACAACAATAAGCATAGCTTTTACAATCCGGTCCCAATGTCTAGGTAGTCTAAAAAACAGGGACATCACATATATATATATTTATATATTTTTTTAATATCTATTACATTGCATATCTATATATATATTTGTATAAGATCTGTATTGTCCACCAGGCAGTGAGGAGTAAATCTGAACTAATTCCTTGGTGGCATGAATTGAGAATGTTATCCCGAGAAAGCATCTTAGAAGATGTGTATTTAAATATACATTCCTATAAGGAGGTGATGAACTGTATAAAGAAAAAGTCCTGAGTTAGCAATATTCAATATTCATGACAAATGTCAAATCACCATCTAGAATTTTTAATGTTTGTTTCTTTTTTTCTTTTGAAATCAGTTTGTAGGAAAAATACTGACGTGTCCAAGCACATAAAACATGCATCTGTTTTTATCATCATCTCCGTGTTCGGCAGGAGATTGAATTTTCCCCATCCGATAAATTATTCACAGCACTGATTTAACGTTATAAACATCTTAATAGACTTCCTCTTAAAGCAATTTTTCAGTTGGCAAACAAAGACTATATACTTCACAGTTCACGAGTTTTTGTCCCAGATTTGGTCAAGTCATAAAAACATTGCAATAATTCATAGTATTGTTGCCCTCATATGTACGTGAAATGTATACAATGTGAACTCTTGCAGTTTATTATCTGTGTATATAAGTTAAGCCACCTGTTCTGGTAATGTCAATATAATAAATATACTGTTTATATTATAGGGGTATTTCAGTATATAGTCTGCATGGTCACTCCAGATGAACAGGTCTTATATAGGGCAGCATAGCCATTGTACAGTATAATTAATTTTTTCTCCAGCTAGAAAATGGGACTGGCACGGGGCTAACCCCTGACCATATGTGTAATTTTTAACAATAGACTTATGTAAATCATTGGCCTATATGGCTTAAAGCAATCTTTCTGTATTGGTGGTGCTTTGTGGAATGGCTATTTAGAATGTTCATTTCGTTCATCTTGTTCTCTTACCTGATTTGAGATCAGGCGTGGAAACAGTACAGTTGCAGAGGTAGGATGCCCAAAGAGTCTTATCTTAGGCTGATTTTCTGATTAAAAGAATTTGTGCAAGAGACACCTAGGGCATTAGACAGTTATTTTGGCAATTCCATAAAATACAGTAGCGTAACTATAGGGGGTGCAGAGATTGCAGTCGCCCCCTATTCTACATAAGAAGACACCCGTATTATAAGTGGCACATGGTAGGTAGGGGGCCCTGTTACAGATTTTACCATTGGGGCCCAGGAGCAATCCCATAGAACAGAATCTAGATTTGATGACGATGTAGGGAATTCCACTAACCACATCTACTCTACTGCAGGGCTCATATTTATCCTGCTGGTAAAGAGAGCAATTTAGGTAATAGAAATATGTTGAAAAAATGGCTGATCAAGTTCTCCAACATGCAAATGAAGGTTTACCAGGGAACAGAGAAACCAGTGTATAGATGATTATCTGTCACTTGCAAAGTCTAGATGGTTAGTGGATTAATAACTAATCTTCCTACTTTTATGTGGAATATCGGTTATTTTATATGGCTTTGTGTTGTCACCACTACATTGCCTGTTAATGGGGGAAGCTTCAAGGCTTTATGGTAGGATATTCAGTTAATCACAGTGCTAACTGTGCTTATAATGAGGAATATACAGCTTAGTGTAAGAGATTCAGTTAATCTCCAATTTAAATTGTTTGCGAATTATCTAAAGCCTGTACCATATGTGTGACATATATATACACAGCACATGGATCTGCCTCAGTTACTCATTATAGTAGCACATATACTAGGCAAATGATGACCGGTATTCCAAGATTAAAATTAGATTTGACATAAGCAGGAAAGTGTCAGTTGTGAGGCAAGATAACATATTTTATTCTTCATATCCCATTGCACCTTCATTGTGCTTTGTTTTAATAACTTAAAATTTCCCCATGCGGAGACAAAGTCGTGTGAAGGTTAAATGGATGAATGCTTCCATGTCTTCCCGTATTATAGCATACTTTATCATTAAGACAGGTAGAGAACATCCCATCTCTTGTCATTCTGTCCTCTTGTCTCACACATGTTTCTTAGCAGTGCCGGCATTATATTGTCTTACTGGGGGTAAGGTCTTATGTTATATTTTAAAATGAGCATTACTTTGTGTATGCAAGATTAGGTTCGCTTGTCAATGCAATGCAATGTTATGTAAATTGCTTTTCTCTAGTATTGTAAGTTTATTTTTCTTAGGTGGAAGGCAATAACAGTGAAATTGCTAATACACTTTTGCTATTTGTTAACTTCCATTCTGCATTTCTTGCATCACTGGGCTCAGTGTCATCTACATGCAAATAAGGCAGGCGATTATCACAACAAGGCTAGTTCTTCTCCAGAATTACTTGTACTTTAAAACTAATTCACAGTCAGTTTAATTTTTCTCAAAGATTATTAACAGGCCGATTTATTTGAGCCATTATGAAATATTTGTCAAAGCCTCCAAAATGTTCAGGGCATGGTAGTTCCATTTACTTACCTGTCTTCCCCTTGCAGTGACACCCACTTCATATACCTGTACTCTTGGGTGTAACTAATGCCTGGTAACTAATGGCCAAAGATTCCCCACCACAAAAGAAAACAGCAAAATTATAAAGGGGAAATGCATAGGTGTGATGGTGTTTTATAATAAAAACATAGTAGTAGATTACCTGTAGTCGTAGCTATGTTTCTAAAAAAATGAAGCTCTTGCAAGGTACTGGCACATGGTTTTGCACTGTGGCACAGGTGCTTCAAGTTATGCCACTTCATGTACTTAAGTGGTTTTAGGGCGTTCTCTCTCTGCTGTACAAGAGACTTCTTCTAACTGTTGAATGGACTTGTTTAAGGTTCTTTTCCTAGACATCAGAAAGAAAATAATACAAGTAATCATACAGCTGCAGGATATCAGAAAAAAGTTGAAAAGGTTCAGGAGCAAAAATATTGGAAGTTATTTTATCAAGCTTAGAGGCAATATTGGGCAGCAAACAGAGAGAGAATTTAAAGTGGTTGTCCAAATCATTGGGATACTGCTGCTGGTAGTTGCTGAGTATTTTCTCATTTTCCCTGCAGCGCTACTGTAGGGAAGTATGTGGTTGTGTTCAGATGGCACTGGTTTCTTTTGGGTGCTCGAGGTAGGGTCCCAACCCGGGTATAGGTTAAGAATTTGTAGTCGGCACACCTTGCTTGTGTTACAAAAATATATATCTTTATTGGATGGATGCCAGAGGCTACATGTGCGACGTCGACGTTTCGGTCGATAAGACCTTCGTCGGGCACTGAGCCGTGCTGGGGACTGGATCGGTGCAAAATATAATGCGTATGTAGCGCTGCTATAGTGAGTACTGGGCGGCTTACCGCTCTAGATGGGCGCCCATCTAGAGCGGTAAGCCGCCCAGTACTCACTATAGCAGCGCTACATACGCATTATATTTTGCACCGATCCAGTCCCCAGCATGGCTCAGTGCCCGACGAAGGTCTTATCGACCGAAACGTCGACTGTAGGGAAGTATTACATGCAAAATATTAATGTCAATGGGCCACCAGTGGATCTCCGAAGCCAAAAGTAGCTCCTGACTACAGCCACTATCGATTCAACGTTCACATACACATTAGAGGACAGATGGCCGAACCCGCCGATGTCAGCGGGACTGTCCGAGCATCTAGTGCCTGTGGGGGTGTCCCAACTTTTCCTCAGGCAGCAGATGTTGGAGGAAAGAAGGATTGGACATGTTGAATATCTGTCAGCGGCTTATTCCCCTTTTCTCATTAAATACACATGTATGCTCAGCCGTGCATGCATGTGTATGAGGGGGGGGGGTCGAAACTAATAGCGGTCATTTGGCTGACAGCGATCTAATTTGTATGGCCAACAAGGTGGACTGTAAAAATATTATCACATAAATCTATACCCTTCTATCCCTAAGTAATAAACAATTATTATTCTTCCAGAACAATAGGTTAATGAAGACTTACAATTTTCAGCTGTTCGTTGGCTCAACAGAGCCCCCTAAATGAAGGTTTGGAAAGTTATTTTCCACAGATTATAACTCTTTTCATATGACAGTAATATTTTTTACTGGAACTAACAAATTGGGTGGTTCGTATTCAAACGTGGCAGCAGCCAGTATGACTTAATAAGTTGGCAGTTCCACTTTGAGGCAGCCAGGAAATACCAATATCTATGAGACATCTTTGTATTGTATGCTTCAAGCTCAAAAGTCTGTTAAGGAGTAGCAATCCATGAGAAATACTTTAATGACATGTTTAAGCCAAAACGCAGAGTCTGCTCGCAATTAAGCCAGCTGGATCCCCAAAGAGTTAATTATCTCTGGGAGATAGTATATAGTATAGTACATCTGCAACCTCCATGCATATGTTACCAACTAGGAAATTGGTCCAAGGCGGTCAAATGACTTTGACATCTGAAGGTCTGCTGTCTGTAAGTCTGTACAGAGGTATTTATCAGCTCGCCAGTTAGAAGGCCAGTATATCAGGTCCGGGATTAGTATGTAAATAGTTCTGCGTATTCGACCTGTTATTTAATATCTGAAAAACGGATGTGAGCGGAAACAAATTAATGATCTTATAAAAGGCATATTGTCAAATCTGATGCAAGACATAAAAACACGTACCTCTAATGATTATTTTTATTAGTAATTGCATTAGAACTCATCTGCCTCTTTTCAATAGAAAAACAGATTTTTAGAGTCCGTTATGGAACAGGCAATGCCTTGAAGAAACTCTTAAGTCAAAATTACCTACATGCGAGTGGCAGAGTTAGGCCCCGTACACGCAGAGTATTTCGGCGATGATTCGGCCCGCGTCTGAATCAGCGCCAGAAAACGTCCGAAATCTCCCTCCATTGATTGCAATAGGAGACAGAAGCATTTTTTTTCCTGAAGGAATTCTGAGGCAGCTTTTTTTCTGCCTGAATAAAAACTGGGTGAACCGGGCCTTAGACTATTTATTTAAAGGGATTGCCTCATGAAGACAACACCTTTCCATATGCCCTAATAGGATATCATAGTGTGGGGTTCCCCTCTTAGGGCCACCTTTATTAGTCAGAGTGGCGAATCTATAACAAAGAGCTGGACTCACTCTAGCCGTCTCAGCGTGGCCATGTAATATCTGGCTGTCTGTTCATTTATATGTAATACTACATGTGTGACTGACTGAAACTTCTTCTGAAGCATTCAGCTGAACTCTGGGTCTGCTTCAATTGAATAAGGGGTTGTAGTCAGGAGACAAACACTTTGTTGCAGTTTTTACCCAACCAGTAACTCTGGACCATATTTGGGTCTCAAGCCCAATACCTGTGGCTCACCTGCTGTTGGCAGTTGCAGATACTATTGTGCGCCCATGATATAAAGGCTGTGACAGCATTGCTAAACATTGTACTAGCATCAGAACCATACTGGCAGTTCACACCAGGTTAAGAATCCTACCACTGATACTTGGCTCTTGCCTCAGGATCATATCACAGGCACTTGGCAACATGGCCAGCACAATTCATCTAAAATAACAAATGAAACAACTTTGCAAATAGTCTTGATTATTAAAAACTTTCTATAGCTCCTATGTAGACCTATGCATGGTCACGAACAACAAACAATCCTGCAGTCTAATCCTACAGTCGCCCTCCCTTATATCTGTCAGCTGATTTTACTAACTTACATTTGGTAGGGTGCAGATAGAAAACAGTATGACTGCACGATCAGACTTCACAGGATCTGTTTGTTGCCTGTAAGGCTGAGTTCACACAACCTATTTTCAGACGTAAACGAGGCATATTATGCCTCGTTTTACGTCTGAAAATAGGGCTACAATACGTCGGCAAACATCTGCCCATTCATTTGAATGGGTTTGCCGACGTACTGTGCAGACAACCTGTCATTTACGCGTCGTCGTTTGACAGCTGTAAAACGACGACGCGTAAAAATACAGCCTCGTCAAAAGAAGTGCAGGGCACTTCTTTCAGACGCAATTTGAGCCGTTCTTCATTGAACTCAATGAGGCACAGCTCAAAATTTACGGCTGTCAGAGAAGCCTCGCAAAATGCGATGAGCTGCTTTTACGTCTGAAACGAGGCAGCTGTTTTCTCCTGAAAACAGTCTGTCATTTCAGACGTAGAAGCCTGCTACCGTGTGCACATACCCTTACTGTGGAGATACATAGATCAGATCTATTCGATCGACAAAGGAGCTGTAGAAACAAAACTATAGAACTTTTTTAAACAATTCTTTGCAAAAGTGCTTCATTTTAGATACATTAGAGGAATAGAAAAATATTGGTTGCAAATATTTTTTATATCAGAACTGTTCTTTGTCTTTTTACAATTACAATGTAATGTTTTTAAAGGGTTATTCCAAACTCAAACATTTCTGGCATATCCTGAGGATATGCCATAAATGTGTGAAAAGGTCAGGTCCCGCCGTAGGGACCCGCAACTCTGTGGAGAAGGGGGATATCCTATTCGCCATTCAGCCTGTAAGCCAGGTGGACAATGACTGGAGAGGTGGCCGGACGGCTCTCTCAATTCAGTTTTATGGGAGTCAAAAAACAGCCAAGCTCGCTTTAAATTCCCGTTCTACATAAAGGTGTGGGTCCCAGAGGTGGGACCTTCACGTATCACACATTTATGGCATATCCTGTGGATGTACCATAAATGTATGAGTTAGGAATACCCCTTTAATTTTCCAACTGCATTTTTACCTGATGTAGTTAATTTGGTCTATTACTAAGTTAGGATGAAGTATAAGATTAGGTAACTTTTCTTTATATTTTTATTTTATTACAGAATTTCAAAAGTGTGTGCCAATGCCTTTCAGCTGCTTGCTATGATCTAGTCTCACCATGATGTGCTAGTATTTTTATTGCTGCCCGGTATCTGCCATCATGTTTTGACTTAACCGGTGTGAACTGAGGTCATGAAATACAGAAGTGAATTCAGCCTCAATGTGCTGCCGCTAGGCAGCAGGGAATTAGAAAAGTAGAGCTTTGGAGCAAATAGACCCATTTGAATCTTACTTGCTGAGATTTGCAATTAGTAAAATAAATATTGTCTTTTATGTATCACCACCCACCCTGACTGCATATTAAAAATGAAAAGTATTAGCAGTTTGATTAGTGTTGTATCATAATTTATTAGTTTGCCTATTCTATAAGGCTAGAGCCAGGCAGCCGCTTGTGTCATTCAATGAAGGTTTGCATAGAAATGATGTCCTAGGAGGACACTTTGTGTCTCTCCTCACAGACGTCAATGAGAATGTTGCAACACCATCACATGACTGATATAGTCGCATACAAAGTTCATTGACTTTTTTTGGGTGCGACTGAATTACACTCCTATATTGTACATAATGCTGAGCTGAATGATGGCTCCTGCCGCATATCAATGCATGTAATACATTACATACCGTCTTCAGTTTTTGTTTCTGATTGCCCTGCTTATTTTGGATTTCTTATACATTGATGTACATTCAAGAGATTCGAATAAAACTTGTTCAGGGCATGTTTCTTAGGATGTACAATACAACTGCTACATTTGCTTATTAAAAAATCCTGTACGTTACCTTTCTAAGCAGTGATTTCCCAAGCAGCCAGCTAAAAAAGGTGGAGAAGTTAGCTACATTCTCTCTCCCTGGTGTCACGGTTCGATTACACTACCCAGCATTACTTACTGGCTACAAATTATGGTGTATTCTCTGGTCTGTTTGACATTTCCCAGATGGATAAATAATAATTTGTTCACAGATACTGGATCTTGTGTCACTTTCTACAGACAGATTAAATCAAAAATGTTCTGCATAGGAACAGGGATAATCCCTGTAAACGATTGCCAAGGATACTGAGAGAGTAAAAGCCCTTTTACGCTGGCCAATTACCTGGCAAATGTGCGTTCTCAGAACGTTCGTTACCGAAACAATCAGCCGGTGAATGAGCAAACGATCATTCATCGGCTGATTGTATAGTTTTAAATGCAGAAAATATTATCTTCGTCGGCAGCAGACATGATACAAACGTATGGGGACGAGCGTTCGGAGTAATGAGCTCTCATCCCCATACATAGCTCCTTGTGAAAAAAACAACCGAGCGACAATCAACAAGCTATCTCGTTGATCGGCGCTCGTTTACACGGCCCACGTTGGCCGTGTAATACTACCTTAAGAAGGACTAACTGGGAGATTGGGAGACAGAAAAAGAAGCCCATAAGAGATAATATGGCAGACAGTAGTAGAAGTCAGACAGCTACTTCCTTTTCTAGAAATCTCCATATAAATCAGCTTGGAGCAGACAAAAATTAGAAGATTTCAGGTCTCTGACTGGTGATAGTGAGCATAATAATCACAATGGAAAAACATCAATACTTAAAGGGGTTGTCCAGGGAAAAAAAAATAATGACCAGTGCTCAGGATAGGTCATCAGTATCTGATCGGTGGGGGTCCGATTCTTGGCACCTCCACCAATCAGCTGTTTGAAGGGGCCTTGGCGCTTGGAGAACATTGTTCCCGATTATTTTTTACCCAGCTCCATACCTTCAAACAGAAGCAGGAGCATCCTGAGGATAGGCCAACCATTTTTTTTGACCGGACAACCCCTTTAATGCGGATTTGTAGGGGGAGATACTGAGCTCAGGGATATTTCGTTTAATCTGAATAGATTCATAGAGAGAGCCTGTGAGTCCTGCTTTCCCTGCCGAAACAAAGTGACAGCTTTTCTTCTCTACAGGAAAGCTGTCACTTACTGTGGATGGGGTGAAGCAGGATTCACAGGCTTTCTCTATGAGTCCAGGCTGCATTTAAACAGCTTGTTACTTGTAAATACTGAATCTAATCATAGAAAACTATATATTTATATATCATGCTAGAAAACGTATCCAGCGCTGCCCGGATATAACCTGTTTGTGTGTTCATAGGATTTGTTCTAAAAGGTGACCAGGAGGCTAATCCATGCCCTTGTATTGTCTTGGTTTACGCGGAAATCACTAGTAGCCCTATATACCCTGAGAAGTTACACACTGTTTATTTCAATTTTAACTTCCTAAATACCTAACAGCTAAACTGGTAGGAAATGGAGTCATAAGACTGTGACAGAGAGTGTTGATTAACAACATTGGCAGTTTTATTACCAGTTGGCCATAGACTATGGTGGATCATAATTGAAAGCAGAGTCATGCATGAAAGCCACTCATTAGCACGCTGAACATGATGTGCTCTATCCGCTTGCTGACTGGCCTCGGTTCGGGCAGGAGGGGTCTCTGCACTAGTAATGCAGCTTTCCTGCAGGCCATCAGTAATAAGATTGGTTGCTATGGGTAACCGCTCCCCCGTACCTTCCCATCTAGGATTATCTTGTAAAGTGCACTACCTGCTACTGCCAGATAAAAACATATTTACTATAAAAGCGAATGTCTATGTACGCTTTTATAGTATTGGATTGTGATCATGTGATAATGGCTAATAACAGAGAACAATGGCAAGGTTGGGACATTTACGAAAACCTTCCCGGACACCCGATGTACCTATGTGCCAAATTTTGGGTCAAATGGTACAGGCGTTTGGATGCCTATAGAGGACAGACTTATTATTATTTATTTATTTCAGTTACTTGTATAGCGCCAACATATTACGCAGCGCTGTACAGAGGTCCTCGTTTACTGTCCCCATTGGGACTCACAGACAAACAGACATTCACTTTTATAATATGGAAAAGCAGAGTTACCCGGCTTCACACTGGTCTATTTGTTTGTTGTTTGTGTGTGTGGTTAAAAACTTCATTTCCTACAAATTTTTTGGGGAAATTTATATTAAAATAGACTCCTTAAATCTTGCATTTTTCACTCTGGCCACTAAACTTTACAATAGGCTGACACTTCCTGTTCTGTACAGATCACTTCTCAGCAGACATTTCAGTGTCATCACAGGCACGATAAGGGTATGTTCATACGACCTATTTTCAGACGTAATTCAGGCGTTTTACGCCTCGAATTACGCCTGAAAAGATGGCTCCATTGCGTCTGAAAACATCTGCCCATTGCTTGCAATGGGTTTTACGATGTTCTGTTCAGACGAGGTGTAATTTTACGCGTCGCTGTCAAAAGATGGCGCGTAAAAATACGCCCGCGTCGAAGTGCAGGCCACTTCTTGGAACGTTTTTTGAGCCGTTTTTCATTGACTCCAATGAAAAACAGCTCCAATTACGTCTGTAATGGACACCGCGAAAAAACGCGAGTACTTGCAAAAATGTCTGAAATTCAGGAGCTGTTTTCGCCTGTTTTCACAGCTCCGTAATTTCAGCCGTATTTTGCATTTGCGTGTGAACATACACTTAGGCTTCATTCACATCTGCGCTAGGGCTCCGTTCCGACGTTCCGTCTGAGCTTTCCGTCGGAACGGAGCCATAGCACAGATGTGAACGAAGCCTTAGGCCTTATTCACACGAACATGTGCGTTTTGCGCGCGAAAAACGCGGCGTTCTTTGCGCGTTGCAGTTCCGTGTGTCATCAGTGTTTGCTGCGTGGCTGCGTGATTTTCACGCATATGCCATCCTTATGACACGCGGTTTTGGTGTTTAGAAAAAGAAATGAAGGAAGTGCTTTTATTTTTTCCTACATTTCTTTATCTACTGTTGCGCGAATCACGGAAGTGCTTCCGTGTGCTGCGCGTGATTTTCACGCACCCATTGACTTCAATGGGTGCGTGATGCGCGAAAAACGCCCAAGTACATGTCGTGAGTTTTACGCAGCGGACACACGCGTGAAAATCACAGAATGTTTGAACTTACAGTGATGGTAACTCCTCTGTATACATAGAAAGCACAGGATCCACCATATACAGTGGCGGATTAAGTAGACGATGGGCCCTGGGCTGTTACCCAAACTTGGGCCCCCCTTGCACAACGCCGCCCTGCCGCGCCATAACTATTTTTAACACTACCTTTTTGGGCAAGCATTAACAAATGGGTGTTACGGATTCTCCTTGTCACAGGGCTGTGTCCCTACATACTGACAGTATCACACTGTGCAGGGACACATCCTCCTGACAAGGGGAATTGTCTATCAGTCCTGGACTGCACAAAGACTTTTTGTGAAATACAAGGATTTCCTATAATAAAAATGTCAGGAGAGGTGACAGATTCTCTATAAATCTAGTGACTCACAGGTAACGACGTCTCAAATTCTAGTAGTTTTTTTCCTCTTTTCTCCTCCATCCGGTCGGGAGCACATGACGACGTCTCCCGGCCATGACTGATTTCTGCAGAATCTGCCTCTCAGATGTCTGCGACTCCTCATTTTTCCAACATTTCCACACCTAGTAATAAAAATAAAGTTATCATGGTGCCACATACTGAACCCCTAAATATAATAGCACCAAACACTGCACGCCTGAATATAATAATACCACACACTGTAAAACACCACATACACACAGCCCCCTGTACATAGTGCCACACACAGCCCCTGTAGATATTACACCCCCCCCATAGATAGCGCCACACACAGCCCCCTGTACATAGCGCCACTCACAGCCCCCTGTACATAGTGCCACACACAGCCCCCTGTACATAGTGCCACACACACCCCCCTGTACATAGTGCCACACACCCCCCTGTACATAGTGCCACACACAGCCCCCTGTACATAGTGCCACACACAGCCCCCTGTAGTTATTACACCCCCCCCATAGATAGCGCCACACACAGCTCCCTGTACATAGTGCCACACACAGCCCCCTGTACATAGTGCCATACACAGCCCCCTGTAGATATTACACCCCCCCATAGATAGCGCCACACACATCCCCCTGTACATAGTGCCACACACAGCCCCCTGTACATAGTGCCACACACAGTCCCTGTGGATATTACACCCCCCATACATAGCGCCACACACAGCCCCCTGTAGATATCACACATCCCCCCCATAGAGAGCGTTACACACAGCCCCTATAGATACAAATGAATATCCCCCCAAAAGGAAATCTTTAGCAAAGTTTCCATCATCATTGAGATCAATGGTGATGCAAACGGAAGCTAAGGTTTCCATTTGCCTATCCGTTGAGGGGTTAACCAGATGGAACCCCTCAACGGAAAGGCAGCGGTGATGTGAACAGATCCTTAGATACAGGGCCTTAGATACAGGGCCCATGTGCATGTGTGATACTGTTTGTTGGACCCTGTATCTAAGCCTAATGTAGGCTTAGATACAGGGTCCAGCAGACAGTATTCTTATGCAGTATAAGCTGGGGCCCTGTATCTAAGCCTAACACATGGTAGGCTTTAAAGGTTGTCCAGTCCCTAAACATTGATGGCCTATCCTCAATATAGGCCATGAATAGCTGATGGGTTGGGGTCAGACACCCGGGACCCCCGCCAATCAGCTGTTTTGAAGGGGTTGCAGCCGCTGCTTCCCCTTCATTTCCCTCACTTGCTCACACTGTGAATCGCTGACACGTCCATGTCGGCAATTCAGTGTGAGAAAGTGACCGGAATGAAGGGGAAGTAGCGCTCATACGAGCGGCTGCAACCCCTTCAAAACAGTTGATTGGCGGGTGTCCCGAGTGTCTGACCCCAACCCATCAGCAAAACAATAAAATTAAACTTACCTCCTCTTCGGCCACAGGTCCTCACTCCATCAACTGTCGGGACGCTGTGCGCGGTTCATAGCATTGTGACGTTATGCGCTGCGCACAGCGCTGTGACATCACAACCTCTGATGCGCTCCAGGAAGAGGAGGGGTACTATAGTTTATTACATAGGCCCCAGTTACTATAGTAACTTATCATTGATGTGTGAATGTGGCTGCCGCTAGCACCGGGGCCCCCTCCGGTGCTAGCGACGCCACACCGGGCATTAGGGGGGCCGTCCGATCATGTGTGGTTCAGACGGCCATGGGCCCCCCTGGAGCCTTGGGCCCCGGGCGGCCGCCCGAACCGCCCTAATGATAATCCGCCACCTACCATATACAATAGATAATGGGGACATCTGAGCTCCTCTCTCTTCCCCTCCCTGCACAGTCTTTTAGAAATTTTCTGGGTGAGGTTTTTTTTATGTCCAGGGGCATGCTGTACAGCAAATCTCTGGAACCGCTGTTCACATCTCAGATCAGCAGCTCAGGCAAAATGTCTGCTCTAACAACCATCTAAAGAAAATAGAATAAAAAATATACAATCAGAAAATAAAAACAAATTAAATTTTTTTTTTTTTGTTTCAGTGTATACTTTTAATCAGTATAAAAAAAATTAGGCGATACGTTACTTTTAAACGGCTCCGATGAACTGAATAGATTGTTTTATGTTTAATATGAAAAATGGATAATTCAATGATTAAAAATAAAAATAAAAACACTTCATGTAAATTGCATCTCAACAAAAATAACAACAAGCATTGTAGAGTCAAGCAAAGGCAGTGAAAACTTAAAAGGTGAATTCTCATCTAGCCTTTATGGGTAACAAAAGAGCAAAATTTGTAAAATTACTGTTTTTATCTTTGGCATTTATTACACATTGGATGCAATTTAGAGCAAATAACTGGAAATGCAGTGGCCGGCAAGTGGATTAAATCAGGCGAAACAGAAGATGAGCCCATTCTAAAGAAAATACATATTTCAGTCTGGTTATTCCCTGCAAAGCAGCGTGATGTCCATGAAGTAAACATCACAAATGATACCGTTTCCTGTTCAGATAGCACCAAGATGAACCTTTATTCAGGTTTATTATTAAGTCATGAGCGGCATATAAACTCTCATTTGTGCATTCTCAGTGCGAATGGCGAATACATTATAAGAAATAATGCACCATGTTTTTCCATTTCGGAAATATGTACTTGTTCAGTTTGTGAATATGGATATATTTAATGCATGCTATTAGAATATTGTAATATAATGTAATATTCTATTAGTCATTTGCTATGTTGTTCACGGGATATATTTTCTTGGGTAACGCCCTAATTACATGGAACAATATTTTTATGCAAGTGATACCAGGGGCGTAACTAGGAAAGACTGGGCCCCATAGCAAACTCTTGACCTGGCCCCTCCCCAGGTGCCACAAGCAGCCCTCCTTATAGATAGTGCCCCTTGTAGAATGTGCCATACAGCCCCCTGTAGACAGTGCTATATAGCCCTGCCTATAGACAGTCACACCATATTTGTAGATAGCGCCCCCACCTCCCCCTTCTAGATAGTGCCATACAGCCCCTGTAGATATCGCCATAAAGCCCCACTGTATAAAGCGCTATACAGCTCCCACTTTATATAGTGCCACCCAGCCCCCCTCCCTTGTATATAGTGCCACACAGCCGCCCTTAGTAGATAGTGCCACACACAGACCCCTGTAGATTGTGCCACACTCAGTCCCCTGTAGATCGAGCCACATCCCTCCCCCTTGTAAATCGTGCCATACAGTTCCCCCATGTGTATAGTGCCACACAGCTCCCCCTTATGTATAGTGCCACACAGCCCCCCCTTGTGTATAGTGCCACACAGCCCCCCCTTCTGTATAGTGCCACAAGGCAATGGCGCATCCGAGAAAGTTGTATCAGCCAGGGAGATGTCAATCAAACATGGAAAGGTGGGTTTGCAGGCAGGACTATGTGACTCTTTAGGATAGCGGCACCGCCCCATGACCCTTTAATGAGTAACTAGCATATAGTGTGCGCTGTTTTAAAAGTGGATTTTAAAGATTTTGCTTCATCTGAAAAAAACATACAAGGGAATGTTTGTAAATATTGTCAGGTCATGTATTACCGCATGGTGGCGGTTCAAGGGGATAAAACTACCAGACAGGTTCCCATGAAATATACAATGAATTGAAAACAATTCCATCTGCCCTGCAATTTTGTTATTGTAAATATACTCTATATAATTACAGCTCCGGAACCAAGCTCTGCATATATACAGTACCACAACCAGGCTCAGTACATAAATACAGCACTAGAACCAAGCTCTGACATATATACAGTACCACAACCAAGTTCATACATATATACGGCACGAGAGCCAAGCTCATACATATATACAGCACCTGAACAAAGCTCAGTACATAAATACAGCCCCAGAACCAAGCTCATACATATATACAACACCAGAACCAAGCCCATACATATATACAGCACCAGAACCAACCTCAGTACATAAATACAGCACTAGAACCAAGCTCAGTACAAAAATACAGCACTAGAACCAAGCCCATACGTATATACAGCACCAGAACCAACCTCAGTACATAAATACAGCACTAGAACAAAGCTCAGTACATATATACAATACCAGAACCTAGCCCCGTAGTAGCGTCGCTACCGCTGTAGCAGTCATAATGGCTGCTAGCGGCGCCACCGAGCATATGGGGGGGGGCGTGTCGGCTGGCGGCACGGACCCCCTCAAGCCTCGGGCCCCATACCGGCCGCTACGGCTGCTACCGCGGTAGTTGCGCCACTGAGTGATACATAAGTGATATAAATCTGTCTAAATGGCTAAAACCTTAGGAAGAATGTTTACTCAACTTTACTACTATTGTATGTACTATGAACAATTTCCTTTTCATATTCAGCCATAAAACAGTCAGGGCTACAACCATGTAAGGCTCTGTTCACGTTTCTTATCTACGCATGTATCCTTAGGACCCTATTTACCAATTTAATGCCAATAAAAGGGAATCCGCTGGGCCAGGTTTAGGGCAATTTTTGTTTTTATATTACATAATAAATGTACAAACATATTTGCAATATAGACATTATACAAGCAGGGTTGAAGTGTATATAATAGCCTTATTTCAGAATTCATCTAAATATATAAGTGATCTAAGCTTCTTTCAGTTAAACCTCTAAGGATACAGATCTGCTGTGATAGACCTACAATATATGTCGTCTATTTGAAAGCGCCTTTAATTCGAATTTCTGGGATAGATACTTCTGATACCTAACTCAATAATAATGGTTTGTTAGCTTTTTGGTGTTTCATGTTGTTTACCAACATTTTTTTCCTTTTGTCTTTACAGATACTTTTGCAAGCAAAGTGGCAGCTATTCAGGATCAATATGCTGATGCCTCCATAGGAAATGTCACTGGTAGCAACGCTGTGAATGTTTTCCTTGGGATTGGCGTAGCATGGTCCATTGCTTCCATTTACCACACAGCTCGCGGAGAGGAGTTTAGAGTCCAACCTGGCACGCTGGCTTTCTCTGTCACTCTTTTCACCATATTTGCATTCATAAACGTTGGTGTCCTGCTCTACAGACGACGGCCTGAAATTGGTGGTGAGCTCGGTGGCCCACGGACTGCCAAGCTTCTTACATCAGCCCTCTTTGCTCTTCTGTGGCTCTTGTACATTTTCTTCTCATCTCTGGAAGCCTACTGCCACATACCTGGCTTCTAAAGAAACACCCCAACATAGTAAATATATAAATATATATAAATATATGTAGAATGAACAGAGGAAAAAAGAGACATTGCCATTTCCACTTACCTGCTGATGGAATGCAACTGTAGAAGCATTTATTTTAATGGGTAGGAGCAAGAATTTAACGTTTCTTACCCGGGGGCATCATGTTGAACTAGGCATTGATGCAGGGACATCTTTGCAACTGTACCTAAAACAGTGTACTATAAATGTTTGACTACTTTTATTTTTGAAATGACTAATCTGAATGCTACTTGGGCCTTTTTGTTATAATGTAAAGATGCCGGACTTACTAGTAACTATTTTTTTTGTTAATGTTGTTGGGGAGTGAGAGCCTGGGAGAGAAACTTTACTGATATTCGAATATCCAATGTCAAAATCTAATTAACCCCAGTGGCAAATAGAGAAGTAGCTTGCCAACAAGACATTGATGGGTTGAAATGTATTATTCTACAGTGTAACTCAAGGGCACTTGCTTTTGCCATGTTATATTAGATTTAAGTGTGGCTAAATGAAACAACCAAAACAAGTAGCCTTCTCCTCCCCAACTAACTGTTGCATTGTAACTAGCATGTGGTCCTCCCTGTTCTAAGTCACCAAACTACAATGAGTCTTTCCTGTTTGTGCTTTGCCTACATAAAACAATAACCCTATTACAAGCCCCATTCTGGTCTGTTATCGCTTAGACCACATCCAGAGCCATCCATGCAAGAGTCTTCTGGGCACCTATCCATCCATGACCATAGTCATGTCTTGGAATGTCGTTGTTCTATGTGTACTGATGTGCATGAATGAAAAGTTTTTGTGTATGCTATAGCTTAGCGATTATCCCCATTTACCAATGTTGATTGAATGTGAAAGACATAGATGTGTTTTGGGTTTTTTCCGTTACTTGTTTTCTTTCTTTGTAAGGTTTAGGGGTTGTGTATTGGGTAATATAGACAACCTTTGTAAATTCATCATAGTTCTGTACAAGGTACAGTACAGTAGGGCAGCATAGAATTAATGAAGGATGTGAAAGCCTCCCTATTTGCATTGCCCTTTGAAGGGTTTCATGCAGATATTTAAAATACCAAAAATGTGCCTAGGAAATTAAAGAATTATTTAAGGACATATTTATTAGAATTTATATATTTTACAGTAACAAATAGAGGTTATGGATTGCTACTAGTGGGTTTTATTTTAGACATATCACCTTTCATTATTATAGCACATTTTCCACAATTATTATTATTATTTTTTGTTTTAAAAGCAGTGCCATTGCCTTGTAGTTAAAACTGGATTTTTTAAATAGCATTTCTAAAGGGAATTTATAGGTCTGAAGCCCTAAGTAGCCATCATAAGTATACGTTGGTCTCAAATTTCTTAATAGAAATAGGCATACATATATATATATATATTTCTATATCTGAAATATATTACATATAACACTATTCACTATTTTGAAGTCCAGTTATTAGTCTGAAAGTGCAGCAAATGTATGATTTTGTTGCCAAGAATTACATTATTAGATTACTAGCGCAATATCCGCATTGGATGTATTCTAAAGGAAGGTTTGCCATATGTATATATTGTTACAAGGAATCCATTGAAACATCTAAACTCGCTACTGTGCACTGTAACACCCCCGGAAATAACATGCATTATTAATTACACCATGGAGTGCTCCTACACTTCACTTTACATGTAGACTATGCCATACTTACCTTATATAAAGGATGTACTGGTGAATAGCTGTAACAGTCTTGACCTCTTCTTAAAAACTATTACGGATGAGGCCGATTTTGTAAACTTCATTAGTAGATGCTTTGTATACCCCCTCCTCTATAGTTGAACATCATTGTCAACAGCTATGTTAGGACCTATGTCATGTATATGGTTGATATAAACACCTACATAGTGTCAAACTAATATACGGTGGCCCCTCAAATTACAATTTCAATATATTTTGCAACAACCATTATAACGTGAAAATATTGTAACTTAAGGCCATAAAGATTAATTGCAACAACCATTGTAACGTGAATATATTGTAACTTAAGGCCATAAAGATTAAAGAATAGTAAACAGATAACTAATAGAGATGAAGAAAATACGTACATATAAAAGTTAGAAAGAGTGGCTAGAAGCTGGTGAATCACTTTCAATGTTGAGAACAGGAGCTCTATTAGGCTCCTGTGTACAGTAAAAAAATAAAGCCCCCCTCAGCTGGTGTCCAAAGGAGCAACCTTTCCTGGCACATATAGAGAGTAGTAACAGTACATGTAGTACAGGTAGAGAGTAGTAACAGTACATGTAGTACAGGTAGAGAGTAGTAATAGTACATGTAGTACAGGTAGAGAGTAGTAACAGTACATGTAGTACAGGTAGAGAGTAGTAATAGTACATGTAGTACAAGTAGAGAGTAGTAACAGTACATGTAGTACAGGTAGAGAGTAGTAATAGTACACGTAGTACAGGTAGAGAGTAGTACAGCCAGTACGTGAGTTTTATTAACAAAGCGCCCCCGCCCCCAACATGATGCGCAAATTCCTAGCTGTTTAACCAGAAAAATTTCCCTGCTGACTGGATGGATCTTACAGCCAATCGCATGTCCTGGAGATAGTCAATGCCTAGGCATAGTATATTGAATGTGGTTCAAGTCACAATGGCTATTGTAACCTGATGGACCACTGTATTTAAAATGCCTATTGTGATGACTAAGAGTTAAGGGCCACTCTAATAATTCACTTCTCACTTTAATATTTAAACTCTTCAGGCGAAAATTATGTGTACAATATATGAAAATCTTCCGGCCAAGAAAGATCAGAAAACATTGGCAGAATGATTTCTTTCCAATCTCGTACAGTATCTCAAGGTTCAAAATGAATTGATTCCTTGGTATAATTTTTCAATGAAGCTTCTGCCACCTTTAATCTTACTTCAAACCACAAAGTTACATCTTCCTGTCAATATCTTAAACGCTACGTACAAATTCAGCCTTATGTGACTATAGCGTATTTACCATTCCGCAAGATTCCAATTACAAATGGTACCCGTACAAATTTCCATTTCACTTGCATAAAATGGAACTTTACCTGTGGCAGCTTTTTACGCACAAGTTTGAAAACCATATCATAATAATGAGAACATTTTAACATTCTAACACCTATAACAATAAATTAAACTATATTTATTATTCAGCTGCAAACTGCCTGAAATTGCTACAGACATATAGAGCCTCATGTATGAAAACTAGTGCAGATGAGAACTGGAGGTGTTGGCCATAGCAACCAATCTAATTGCAGCTTTCATTTTCAAACCTGCCTTGAAAAAATAAAAGCTAATTCCTGATTGGCTCCTTTGAGCAACGCCTCCAGTTCTTGCCTGCACTAGTTTTAATACATGGGGGGGGGAGGGGCTATTAAATGCCTACAAGAAAGACAACATGGATGATATGTCATGCTGTCTTTAGTTTACCACATCATTTGTAGTTATTACACTGAATGATAATTAAGAATAAAAAAAGTATATTATCTCAAATTAGACATATCATAAAACTCGTTAATTATATTTAGAGAAACAAAAAGATTTCAACAGACAAAATGCATTGATTGTCGTTTGTAAAGAATTTACACGATCAAGGTTCTTCATAGGCAAACATTGAAATTTTTTTTTGTATAGTGTCACTTACATGATATGGAAATTTGTAACTTCACAAAGATAATTAAGCATTTAATGCCGGGAAGGTACTTGGTGACAGAGCAATAGATGCAATAGTTGTAAACAGGGAAACCTTTTAATTCATGAATATATTATATTAATTTGAGATACTTTTTATTTGCTTATTATGTTTTATCAGTCATTTAAAGACATTTATTTTGGCTAAACATTAGCTTTAATGACAATGTCAAAATTGTTATTGAATTGGGACAATTCCAGATAAGTGAAAGACCAAAATTGTGCCCACCCCCTGCTCGTGCTGACTCCCTCTCGCAGCCCCCCATGATTTGCAGCTGTTACATAATATCTTCAGCACTGCTGATCCAGGGAAAGAGACATTATTGGGATTGGGTAAAGGGTTGTAATGGGATTATAAAAATATGTCTGCTTTCTTCCACAGCTGTCCACAGGTTGTGTGTGGTATTGCAACTCAGCCCGATTTACGTCAATGAAGCTGAGCTGCAATACCAGACATAACCTATGGACAGGCGTGGCATTGATTCTGGAAGAAATAAAACATGTTTTTCTAATCCTGTACAGCCCCTTTAAGCATCACTTTGATCTAATTCCTGCCCTTTGGCTTGGGTGAGAAGTGGTTTTGGCATCGTCTTTCAGGGTCTTAAAACAATAGTCTGGCCTGCCTGTAATGGAATTACAACACTGTCATTGGACTTCCTTGGACTGGTCAGGTATAAAGAGAATATTTGATCATATTTTAGAAATTCCTATACCTAAGGCAATTATATAACCCAAATAGAAATCTAGAAATATTTTCAATGTTAATACATTAGTCAAAAAACCTATGTGCCGGCACCTTTCCTTCTGAGATAAAAGTATGTTTATGCCAGCATATACGTAATTGAAATAAAATCCAGATGGCTGAAATTCATACCAGTTAAAAACTTATTGTACGATGCCAAGAATTTTAACATCCCTGCTGGGAATTATGTTCCTTTTTTTTTTTCCAGCTTTATATAAAATAGAAAAATATGAAAAAAAATACAATTTTTTTACAATTAACATACAAAATGGCTCTTCAAACTTTAAATATATCATAATCAAAGATTACTGGCAAGGTCTATATTCTAAATTTACTACTATAAAACTGAATCAGTATAAAATAGACATTTTATGTTTTACATTTTTAGTTATAGAAATACTAAATTCTGCACTTTTGTCTGTTGTTTTGGTTTTGATTTCACTTTTGTCCTCGCAAATATTACATTCATATCTTGAGAACACTGCTTACTGCTAATAATGCATGCTTATTTTACCTGGAATAAAAAAATGAAAAAAAAAAAATGTTGCAGTTGGGGATAGGGTCAATCTTTTTTTTTGCCTTGCTTAGGTTCTGGAATTAAAAAAATATTAAATTAATCTCAGTACACAGGGTTTCATGTTTTTTTGGGTTATACAAATTAAAACTTTTATTTTTTTATTTTAAACATTATAGTGTGTTTTGTGCACCAATGTAAGATTAAGCACGTAGACTGTGATAATTGTTTGTGGTTCACGTTCAAATGACATCATCACAATATAAATGAAAACTCTGAGGTTTATTGATGACATATGATACTGTACATATAATGTATTATCAATTTTCTTTGTCAATTGGCACTTTTATTTTATTTTTTGCTTTCATGCTTATAAAAATAAAAACAAAAAAAAGAATTTGTTGTGAGAAACATTTTTCATATTGTATAACGCTGCCAAAAATATTCAACATTTTTACCTTGGGAAAAAAATTATTGGATTTCAGCTACTTTATTAAGATTAGCATTACAAAGTGAAGCATATTTCCACATTATTTTAACGCCATTAATTACATTATGGGTTATAGGACTGGTTAGCAAAAGGTTAGTAACCATAAATAATATTGAAAAAAAAAATCATGTAAATTATTTAAAAAAAACATTATACTATATCATATTAATGGGAATATGTTGAATTGGTGATGCAATACTAGCCAATGTAAGTGCATTCTCCAGAAATTGCCATTTTTGTTTCCTGAATGTTTGTCGCCATGCAACAGCTTCATCTTCATATTCTATATCATTGTAAAGAATTTGCAAAATAGTTTTTCAATTTAAAGGGAACCTGTCAGTCACATAATGCTGTCTTCACTGATGTTGTGACGGATTTTCTAATTTTATTGGTCTGTCACTTATGTGCTAATGTGAACCCTTTTATGGGAACTTACATTCAGTGCCCAGTCAGAGATAAGTCTGATGTATTCATGAGCTTTTACTAGCTCCCCCCCCCCCACTTTATGCTGATTGACCGGGAGACATCTGTCAATCAGAAGAGTGGGGCCTGTAAAAAGTGGGTGGGGCTAGACTCCTCTCTGGCGTTGCTAACGGGCATGACAGGTTACCTTTAAGAAAAACTATATTATGATCAACATATTTATTCACTTTTTCTTTTCCATGTGCCTGTATTATTTTAGACCAATTTTTTTTATTATTTATAAAAAATTTCCACTGTTCATAGTAATTAAAACAAATTAATTAGAAACCGAAATTGCAGCATAGTTTTTATGTCTTGGGTACAGAGAGGTGTATTTTACGCAGCATTGGGTTTACCTAACATAATTACTGTACTTGCAATTGTCTAAAACGTAACATTTATTTTATACTAAATTTAAAATTCTAAATAAATGGAGGTGCTGTGGCCAAAAAACAAACCAGTAAAAAGTCTTTACTGTAGGGGTTCCACTAGAAAACTGTGCTTAGGTATCTATTCTGTATACACCAGTCAGGGGCTTCTAGCACCCAGTTAGTATCTAGGTTCACATTTTAGCTCTTAGATAACACTACATGTCCCTATTAAGTCTGGGAGATCCTGACCCATTGGGGTACCGTTCTTATGTACACAGGATTGTATGGTGATCTAAGTCCTGGTCTGTAGAACTGCAGGAGGATTAGATATTGCAGCTGTAATTTGAATGTTAAAATGCGCCTGTATTATGACTGTCTGAAAATGGCGTTATCTTGACATTTTGGGACGGTGTTCAGCAGACATGAAATTTCAACCAATGCTTTAAACGGACACAAACAATTAAATAAACCCCAAGATGTATCTCATGTATGTCAAAAACAGAAGAAGAATCCTTTCATAGGGCAAACTATCTTAGAAAATTTAGTGAGTGAAGACTCGTTGAGCAAAAATAAAAAATAAATACCCTTTTCAGGCAGGTCCATATTCTGCATCTGTCTTTGGTTTATACATTACCGCACAAATCACACTAGTATACCTACAGCAAAATAGCAATGAAAAAATGGAGGAGTGGGATAAGTCAAGAGTACAGTACTTTTCACCATACAAAAGATATTTCCTTTGATACAAATTATATTTTAGTGTTTAAAAACCAACAAAAACATTGGAACACTCATCAGAGGCCAAATTGTTCTGTGTATGAGGAGGCCTTATGTTTGATAAATAATTACAGCAAATATATGTGACTAGTTATCATATCAAAATATCAAATATAAAAGCCTAACAGTTAAAGTCAATCTCCACTTTCTATATTACCCAAGGTTCTCCTGAGCTGGGCTTAGATTACCATATGTTAGTTCGATACAGCAAAGGGTTAGGGTGGTTTAGGTTGGGTGTAGATTGCACTTAAAGTAGCTCTTATGAGATAACTGAAAACATCTGTACAGATCTCTTCTGCAGAGTTTTCCTTCAGCAGGTCCACCCCCCTTCAAAAATGAACAGATTCAAAGTGAACACTAAGTGGGACATCAGGCTGAATTTCTTCCATGACACTATTTCCGTAGTTCAGGCCTGAAAAGACTCAGCAAATGATCATCCAATAATCACTCCTCTATACATATAGAAAATGAAATTATTTTTAAAAAAGATCTGCAACAAAAATTAATTTGGAATTAATTCACTATTTTAATGATATTAAATTACCATAAGTCCTCTTAATGTCTATATTATATCTATAACACCCAACCTAAACCACCCTAACCGATGTGGCTTTGCTGTATCGAACTAACATATGCTAATCTAAGCCCAGCTCAGGAGAACCTTGGGTAATATAGACAAATTAAAAGTGGTATCCGGGACTGTAAAAAGATTTTTATTTAAAATATAGGAAAACTTTCAAATATAGGATACATTTATTTTTTCCTGTTTAGAATATTTCAATTGTTGCCTTATCCCATGGCCATATGCAAACATATTACTACAGATGTGTCCACATGATGTGAGGCCCATAGTGGCACGAGATACAATCATGTAACCATGTTGAATTTAGGCTGTGCTTACCACAGAAATACCAGGAGTTCTTGACAACCCATTTAAGTAGTTTTGATTCCTGTATTTGTTTAAAGTATTTAAAAAATAGTAATTGCATATTTTTTTATCTATATTTTTATATATTTTTTCCCATATTCAGTAAATCTTAAATACTTATTTCTTGTTTCTAAACGCAAAAAACTTTTGTAACAACTGGAAACTATTTGCAATTGAAAAATGTAAATGGAGAAATTTAATTACAAGTGGGTAGTAAAGCCTACAATCACTTCCAAAACCGAGGTCTGTAGATAATTTAGCAAATTTTCCCCACAGCAATCCTTATTAATAAATGTCAAGACTCTTTAACAATAAACAGTACAATACTTTGGGAATGCTGTTAATATCCAGTGTAGATTGGTACCTTATGAGCCAAAGAAAGTCAAGTACAGTCAATTAAACACCGACATATACTCTGAAGTTAAGGAAGGGAGGAATAGAATGAGGAATCAAGCTTTACGGAAGTAAAAGATTTGGAAGTACTGTATACTATCCATCATGGAAGCTTTCACATTGAAGTTAGATTACAAAAATACTGTCTGACATTGAAAAAAATAGTGTTTGTCATTAAATGTAAAACAGTATAACATTGGAAAGTTGGGATATTTTTGTCATTTTTACCAAACGTCTCCAGATTTCAAATTTTTATTCCTGGATTTTTTTGGTCTCTAAAAAGTATATGTTTAATTAGATCTCTATATAGGCATTTGTCCATGTGTGAGGCATAAATTAAAACCTTGCGAAAAGAAAAAGCTAAAATTTCAACTTGAGAATCAATAGAAACCTATTATTATAATCATACCAATCATGCAATCAAATCTTAGTTGACTGTGGTAATGTTCAGTCATAAACATTATACAGCACACAAGAAAATGGCCACAGCACACTGTAAACACTAATGCCACCTAAGCCACTAAATATAAATAAAGATGCATTACTGCTAAATCTACTTACAATAGAGAGGTTCTTAGCGCACATTTTGATCAAATTGTGTGAGCATATAGGTCACCAGGTGACCTCTATAAGGTGGGAACCTACACTGCACCCAGAACTGGGACTAAACCTACATATTCTTGGGAAAGGTAGGAACCAGCATTAAACTAATTAAAATTACCCAGGGCAGATTGGGAGGAGTGCAAGATCAAAAATGGAGGCAGTCACTCACCCCTCATAAATGAATCACATAAACAACACAAAAGTTTGAACAGCACATAATATTTAGTGGCTTAGGTGGCATTAGTGTTCACAGTGTGCGGTCGCCATTTTCTTGTGTGCTGTATAAATTTGCAGTCACAGGCGTTATTGCACCTGTATACACGTTTTGTTTCATTTTGTTGGAATGTGCTGTTCAAACCTTTGTGTTGTTTTTCAGGATTAAAAAATTGCTGGACTATCCTTAGGCTGGCCTATCAATGCTTTAATCCCGGAAAATCCTTTTAACCTTTCCAGTGAAATTGGGATCTTCCCCCTTCCATTTCTCACTTTCCTGCTCATATTATTCCCTAATGACTTACATTCACACAATAACGATTACTTCATTAATCAAAAGGCATGAACATTATTCTTATACTACATAGAAGCCCCGACCTCACAGAATTTGATGAGCTTGTTTAACAGCAAGAGTTTTAGCAAACCTCCCTGTACTGGGACTATACTACTGTAATCTCAAAGATTTGGGTGTTAGGCATCATCCAAATACCCATAATAATTCTCTGTACAGGAGCCATAAATTTAGCGCCAAGAAAGAGTTGGGAAGTTTTTACTTTGGAAAGGATTCCCTGCCTTTTTTGAAGAGATCTAATCACGTTCTTAGAACTAAATAAACAACTTCATAGAGAGCTCTATTATTGCTGACTAAATGAGGCCTTATGTTGTAATATGCTGCGATTGTATAATTATAAATTAATAAAGGATAATCATATTTACGGGTTTTCCCTTAAAATATGCCATAAATGTTTGAGAGTTGTGGGCTGCATCTCTGGGGAGAAAATAGTGGTTCCATGACCCAAGTTCAGCCTGATGAGATGGCCGGCAACCACCACCAACCATGAATGGCGAAGGGACCGTGCATGTGGAACTCTCTACTCCAGATAGGTGGGATTCCCAAAGGTGGGACCCCAATCTATCAGACATTATGGCTCAACTTGTGTATTTACCATACATGTATAAGTTTTAACAAACTGTTTAAATAGGAAGTAATGTTTCAAATAGTAAATATTTATTTTTAAATGGTACATTTATCTTACTAAATATAATACTGTGGATATATGGGAGAATGACAGATATATCATTTTAAGTATGAGACTTTGAGATAATCTAATATGTATCGTACATTTCCTCCTCATCGATCATTCCACAGGTGGCCCGCTAAGACTTTAGTCTCCATGGAGGATCTTCAGGAAGCCATATGAACACTCCACCTCCATCTGTCAATGTAAATGATAAAGCTAGTCTCTTCCCCTAGAAGAAAGCTTGAATTGCTGTGCATTCACCTTGTGAATCTGTACTGCAGTGTCAAACTCTTTTAGCTTTCATAATTATTTGCCCTTTCCTAAAATTTCAGTCGTGTTCCAGTAACCCATGCCAGGCTATCAATCAAAGAGACACGGAGATGTAATTAAATGTTGTTACAGGAGTTCTTAGTTAATCCCTTGAGAGGAGATTAAAATGAGTATGGGCTTCAGCGTTAATTCCATCTGTTTGCTCCATGGTGCACTGCAGAACACATCATCTTCCTGTGCTTAGTCATTTACCATGGACTATTTTTGCCAGGTCCTGGGAGATTGTCATGTGACATTTACTTCTAGAAATACATGAACTTATACATACATATACATAAAATGAACACTGGATATAAATTTTTACTGCTATAAAATACGTCCTGTTTAATACTCGCTGTAGACATAAAATAGTTGTTATTTGGCCAACACCAAGGTCCCTCAACTCTCCTAAAAACATTCACATTTCACTCAGTGGATGGCAGGGAGATAAGTGACAAATGAACACCGCCGACAACGCTTATGTTTGGAATTTAAAAGTCCAACATCTCAGATCCTTCTCAGTTGGGTAGACCATATATACATTCGATTTTTAGTATATCATGTCGTAATCATCGGGATCCAGCAACAGCTTTATTCCAGCTAAGAGATGAGATTGTACCCTGAACCACTGTATTTTTACAAACATCTGCCTCACTCTGACAGTTGATCGCACATATGAATACAGCTACCACCACTTCTATACAAGTGGGTAGAGATCTTAAATTGTTACCAATAAGCCACATCCTTTGTTAATAAACAGTGCCCGGAACATTTGGGTCTCTGCGTGACCAAGTTTGCCATTAAGTATTCCCTTGAAAGTAATTTACCATGGTAACGAATTCTATAGTAGAGAGGAAATAATTACATGGATTATACAGTAATTAGGCACGTGCCTAAGGCAACATTGCTTTTGCTGAAATATACACTATATGTATATGTACTATTTATATTGTTTTGTTTTTTCCTTTCTTTTTTGCCAACTAATCAAGGTGTGTCCCGCTAGTGGCTATTTTTAGTGGAGTACTGAGCTAGATGGACCTTTGGGGCCCTGTTATACTAGCCTGGGCCCACCGGAGGATCCTCTGGTAATCTGGTGGTCCAGTCTGACCCTGCTTATGTACTATAGCTCACGTGTTCCACTGATATCATGTACAAAAAGGTGAAAATGTATGCATGCTAAGAGTATGATTTTACGGAATGGCCTACATAATAGAAAACTTACTAATGGCGAAAGTGACTTGTGGAAAAATGGCACTGTCCTATATTATTATATTAGCTCCTACCCTTGTTGAACATGTTTTCTTCTGCTAAGTATGGTACTAATGGAGCACTTCAGGTCATCTATATAAATGTGTATGTATATGATGCATGGCTGTATTAGAATGGATTTGATGCACAATAACACATGAACTCATTGAAATGGCTGACCTGGTAACTGTGCATTTAAGGTTTTGAATGGCTGCCTTACTGTTTTGACTTACTATGATTATTTAAAATAATTTCCTACTATACCCTGCTGCTTGTACCAATGTAACTCAGCTATGCCAATTGCATTCCACTATATTCAGCAAACCATTAGTGTATGTGCTCTCATACCCATTCCATTGCTAAACATAATAAACCCCATATAAAGAATATGTGACCAGAAGACTTCTAGATAAATTTTCAGGGATAAGTAACAATATACAACCTCTTGCTTTCTATGGCTACTATGTATACAACGATTCCCAGGTTAAGATATTTTATTTTGATATATGTATATAGTGTACTTATGACATAAGCGTATTATATTGTGCTGTAACTTTGCTTTATCTCTTTATTTCTGTATCTGTACACTAAAACAAAAGCCATAATCTTATTTTTATTATATTAGCAGGAATGAACGTGGTGTGAGCCTCTAGGACACGACTATGCTTTAAATAACATAAACACACATCTATGTAATAATGGGTAAAAGGCTCCGGTGTTGATTTCAGTAATCTCCGTTGGCATTATTTTGGCAGTGGTTAATGCCTTCATTAAAGTGATTTGAGTGGAACACTTGCCATTTAAGCAATCAGTTGATTGTACCCTATGAGCTACAGTATATTCAGCGTTATCAGCTATCAAAGATGAAGGCAAAGGGGAATTTATTGATTAAATTAAAAGTAGTGTTTTGACATTGCTATGATCCTCCTGCGTAAATGGATTCAGCTAAAATGAGCTTAGAGCTTGTGTTTTATACCAGTTGAGAATACATAGAAATCTCTGAAAAGATAAATGTTTATAGATACCGTATATTAAATAAATTAGGTTAATACATTTATATTATATTACATGGGGAATGTAAATAAGTTATGTATAAAAAGGTTACTGCATTTTCTTACAAATATTTGGTATGAGATGGGTAGGGAACATCAGAGCGCATACCAAAATTAACTAAATTATGATGGACTCCCTTTATACTTAGCATATGGGACAAGATACCTCTTGCTATATGCGTGTGGGGGCCAAAGCATCCATTTCTTTTATTCCTATATCTAGAGATGCCATTTTTGGAGGAGCAGTTTACGCTCCTGTCTAAGTTTAGAATTAGCAAAGTAGCAGGAGGGCTGTTTAAATCTTTACATCTCTGCCAATTACAGAGGAGGTTGGCCCAAAATGTATAAACCAAAGTCAGAAGTTGGCATCCCATCTTCTATGTGTGTTCCTGACCTGTCTTGCTTGTTTAGAAAGCACCACTTATCATGGATTCTTAATTTACAAATTCAACTTTGTAACAAGCTGGACTAGACATGAGAACCATTCTGGTCTTTAATATACAATTTAGGCTCTAATGTACTGATTTTAATTTCGCCTGGGGAAGCAGCAAAAATCAGATGAATGAGTCCAAGTCTGCCAGAGCGAGGGCCACTGCGTGTGGTGTGGCCCTGCTTTATGATGTCCTAATAAGCCCTAATAAGGCATATGGAATCGGACAACCCCTTTAAAATGTAGTGAAATACTCAATTCCAGTAGTTATCAGGAATTATTAGGAATTCTCAACCAATTTTTAAGAAAACATATGTAGCAGATCTGATTTTGTCATTGAATAGTTTTGTGCACCATGATAACTCAGAAGGTTTTATTGCAAACTCCTCATTGAGATACCAAAATGAAATGGGTTGTTTCAAATGACAAACTCAGCTCTGTGTTTTATTTTTTTGGGAAATAGTCTTAAATTCTGTATTAATCAATACTGAGCAGCCTAGTAATGAAACAACTGCTGATGTCTTCGTTGCTCAACCCACTTTAATTGCGGCCATTTTTGACAGGAATTACCCAGAATCCCACCACCTTTACTCTTAATAATGGATGTAATAGCAAGTTTCTAGTTTATAAATTTGAAACGTTTTTTATCATTTTCAAAGAGGTTTTGGTTGACGATGTTTACAGGACGTCTGAAAAACTCTAAATGTAATGGTATCTGCTTGTTGAGATTGTATGTATGTCTTTTTTTTTCCAAATGTGTGTGAATAAAGCTTCTAGCTATTCTATATACAAACTGTACTGCCAAAATCACTATGCTTAATGTATTCTACTTGTTTGGACTAGACAATTGGAGTGAAACGTATTTGATGTTAAAATATTTTTTTTTACTTAAAAAAATAAAAGGTTGTTACTCCAGCCTACTACAATGGGTTCTAACTTTTATAGAAACCAGCAAGTGGGGTGAATGCTTATGCATGATATGGATTTTCTAAATATAAAGAATGTATAATCAATGGATTTCTTTTACTTTGGTCTGGAGTTTGTAAGTTATGGATTAGTAATGCCTATAGCAACTGTGGGACCATAACCCCCTATACACAAGCAGGTGCTAGGGTTCCTAATAGCACAGCTCTTGTGTATCATATGATAGCGCATATTGAACTTAGTAATCACTGTGCATTTTGTTATTAATTTATTAGAAGACAACCCTTTAATAAACTGTGCTGATTACAGTCATATGGACTATATATTTTCTTGGACTGCTACCCATAAGTGATTGAAATCTATTGCCAAGTCTGTTATAGAATCCCAAAAAACAAAAAAAAAACAAAAAAAAAAAATTTTTCCTGCATGCTGCCTGACGTATGTTGTGATTTGCAATGTACGATTTATAAGGACAATAATAATATTAAAAGCAATTACTAATGTGTCATCATGGTCTATGTATACCTAGTGCTGTTGTTTGTCTATATCAGTAGAGCTTTCTATCATTTGTGTATATTGTGGCAAACCTTTTTACCTTGTATCACTGTAATATGTTACCCTACCCTTGCTTGGAATGGTCCGTTGTGTAAAATTCATTGTCCATCACTTGGCACCTTTCCTAACACTGAAATATAAATGTTTGTAAATTCTTCATTCACTTTGTCTCTTTGTTTGTATCTCTGCTATGGTTTTTGTCAGTCTCCAAGTCTGTAATAATAATAATAATAATAATAATAATGTACCTTCCCTGTATTATACTCCTTCATTTCTACCAGTGTTTCCATTTGTATAGTTACATAATTATTATAGTGTTAAAATACAGTTGATACATTGAGACTTCTTTATGAACTACAGTGAAAAGCAATAGCAACAAAGCAAGTCAGCTTTATTTAGTAACCTGCAGCGGTAAAATGACAGCTGGAATCTGATTGGTTGTTATGGGTAACTCCTTAACTGTTCTTTGCAATTTGTCCAGTAATCATTTTACAATGTGTGTTAATCCGTGTTTCGTGGGAGCTTTTGTTGCTTGGGAACATAGGTAGATTTGGTCCCAATGACACACGACCCTTATGTGCATTTTAGTCACATATTGTGGGCCGCATATATCTGTGTTGAATGCCATATCTCAGATCTAGTTTTCCCCTAGAAGCACTAAAAGAAAACATAGTCTGATGTATGTTATCTGATGAGCAGGCTTCTTTTATGTGGACTCCACTTAAAAAGATCAGACTATACCGTTCTAATTTTATACAATGGTATGAATAGCTATGTTGAAATGCATCAGCACTGTTTTCAGGATTCATTGGATACGGATCACAAATAGGGTCATCAGCATAACACCCTACTGTTAAACGGGCACAAATGAAGCAAAAGGGCAGAGGCAGTATCAACCGAAGAGTGACAATTGAGTTACTAGATTAAATTTTCCACAAAATCTTAAGAGCAATTAAATAAATTATTATGTATAATATGTAGAGCTATATACAGTCACGTGAAAAAGCAAAAACACCCCCCCCCCCACAAAACCTTCATTCAAACAGTATATAAAGATAAGGGTGATGTAATTGCGCAACAAAACAATAAAAAATTGACTGTGCAATAATTTATTATAGTAGTTTCTTTACAGCACTCTGACGCTTGGCATTGTGCTTGGTGATGTAAGGCTTGCATGAAGCTGCTTGGCCATGGAAACTCATGCCATGAAGCTCCCGTCACACAGTTTTTGTGATGTTAATGCCAGATGAGGTTTGGAACTCTACAGTTAAAAAGTCAGCAGACTGTTTGCAACATTTATGTACTATGCACCTCAGTGCTCGGCGACCCCCTTTTTTAACTTTATGTGGTCTGCCACTTTGTGGCTCAGTTGCTGCTGTTGCTAAATGCTTCCACTTTGCAATAATACCACTCACAGTTAATTGTGGAACATCTAAGGGTATGTTCACAAGGCCTATTTTTAGCCGTTTTTCGGGCCGTAAGCACCCGAAAAACTAGCTGAAAAATCGGAAGCAGAACGCCTCCAAACATCTGCCCATTGATTTCAATGAGAAAAACGGCGTTCTGTTCCGACAGGCCATCTTTTTACGCGGCCGTTTTGAAAAATGGGTGCGAAAAAAAAACGCCGCGAAAAAGAAATGCAGGTCACTTCTTGGGACGTTTTTGGAGCCGTTTTTCATAGACTCTATTGAAAACAGCTCCAAAAACGGCCGTAAAAGACGCATCGAAAATCAAGAGTGGCTTTAAAAACTTTCGAAAATCAGGAGCTGTTTTCCCTTGAAAACAGCTCCGTATTTTCAGACGTTTTTGACTCAGCGTGTGAACATACCCTGAGAGGAAAGAAATTTAACAACCTGACTTGTTGCAACGGTGGCATCCTATTAAGTGCCACACTGCAATTCAGTGAACTCTTTAGAATTACCTATACTTTCACAAATGTTTGTAAAGGCAGGATGCATGAAAAAACGGTGATTTATTCAAGCCAACATATAGCAGTGCAACGCTTCAGTCCAACATTAGGAATGTTTTCTAGCATATATATTTATTTTGTGTGTGTATATATATATATATATATATATATATATATATATATATATATATATATATATATATATATATATATATATAGTGCATTCGGAAAGTCTTCAGGCCCTTTCAGTTTTTTCACATTTCATTATGTTGAGGCCTTATGCTAAAATAAAAAAAAAAGATAAATTTGCCTACCGGCAAAAAAGCCCTGTTTTCCAACTATCAAAATTGAAAATAATAAAGTATTTATTTGATTTATGCAACGAAGCCAGACTACATAGACATAAAAACAAGGTCCATTGCTGACTGCATAAGCACAGTGCAGAGTATAGGGAGCCTAGAGTCAACGGCTGCAGCACGTTGCACACCGCTCACAATTTGATTCAAGGAGTCAGCAGGACTAGTGTTTAAAATTGAAAAGGAAGCCCCCCCCCCGACATGTTTCGCTACGATGTAGCGTCTTCAGGGGTATCGGGGCTACTGACAGCGCGGCGAAAAGTCCGTGCTTAAATGTATATTGAGGTTGCTCCACGTGTTCCCCTGATTGTCTATTGGCAATCAGAAAGAGGGCTAGGGACGAGCCCTCTGATAAATGATAGACGTCCCATACTACCAATTGCCGAATAGTTAGGATAACCAATGGGGATAAGATAAAGTGCGCAAACGCACTGAAGTAAAAGCAGATAAGATACTGCTGATAGTGCTGATAGTAACTGCATGTTATCGACGCGCATTCGCAACAGCAGCAGATAGGGTAGTAGAAAGATCCCGCATTTAGGCAGCGTAATAATAGAACTACTGTCATGGGTAGTGATGGCCAATTAGAAAGAGGGCAGAGGACGAGCCCTCTAATGAATAATGGACGTCCCACACCACCAATTGCCGGCTAGTACAGATAGCCGATCAAGTTATAATGAAGCGCACAGGCGCATAGGGATAAAAGAGAGTAAGATATTGTTAACTGTGAGTGCATGCAATCAACACGCACGCACAGTTCAGATGGAGTCGGAGGAAGAAAAAATCATCATCATCAATCCCATACATTAGACGACTATAATGATAGCAATGCTATCATGGGTAGTAATAGTTTTGGGAACAGGTAGAGCAACTATGTTACTCTATAATGTAGGAGTCCAGCAAAATGACATGGACACCACTGTGTCAGTTCCTAAGCATAGATCTAAAATTATCTAGAAGCAGTTGCTGCCCACAAATTGTAATAAATGGATCAATTAGTAGGATTAATGTCAAAGACATAAGAGTAAACGTTTAGTTCAAAAGGGGGTCAGTAAGAAGAGACATGACCCGTGGATTATTATAGTCAGGGTAGTACACTGGCAAAGTGCCATTCTAGTGGCCTGTGGCCTTGATAAGTGACATAATAGGCACATATGTTTTCATAGAAACGCGGCGTAAGTGAAACCCTCATTTAGGCCTCCTGGGCTAAGAGAGCCCAGGCGATGGATCCAACGTGCCTCCTCTTGTAGCAATTTACGGTCCAGATTCCCTGCTCTTGGACCAAGTTTCACCTGCATAACGCCCCAAAATTGCAACGAACAGGTATCTCCATCATGAGCAAAGCGTATATGTCTGGATAGGGGTGTATCCTCTCTATTGTTAATAGTGCTGAGATGTTTAGATATTCTCCTCCTTAGCTCCTGTATAGTCTTACCCACATAAAACTTGGGACAGGGACATTTGGCGATGTAGATAACCCCCTTGCTCTGACAATTAATGAATTGTCTAACCTGGTATGTTCTATTGTCAATAGGGTTAGTGAATTGTTTGATAGTAGGCATTAGATGGCAGAAGGAACAGCGGCCACATGGATGGGAGCCTATGACTGACGTCTTCAGCCAGTTTTTGGAGACAGTAGATGGTCCAGTATGATGACTATGCACCAGGTAGTCACGAAGATTCCTTCCTCTACGGTACGTAATAGCGGGAACGGATGGTACAAATCCCTGGAGATCGGGATCGGACAGAAGAATTGGCCAATGGCGTTCAAGAATCTTACGAACTTGTTGTGAGCCAGTGTCAAAGGTTCCAATGCATCTGACACTGGTAGTTCCACCAGACTCAATAGCGGCAGTTGTATGGTGTACATTCGCGGATTTATGTTCGTACAATAGATCTATTCTATTCGTGGCTCTCGCTCTGGCATAAGCTTTATGTAACCATTTCCTAGGATACCACCGAGCTGAAAATTTAGTAAGTAGACCTTTGCATTCAAGTTCAAAAGCCTCCTCATCGGAGCAAGATCGAAGATATTGCCCGATGGGTATTCCTTTTTTAAGGGCAGGAGGATGATAGCTATCCCAGTGCAGAAGGCTATTAGTCCCCCAATTTTAAACTGGGCACTAAGCGTAAAAATACTACTAATAGGTTTAACTCCTCAAAACGCAGTACAGTGCAAACAAGATCTAATACGAAATGTCAGTCACATCCGAATGCTACCACCTCCTCCTACTCTCCCTCATTATCGACTTTCTCAGTACCTGCTCCATCTACCATTGCAAGTGCACCCCCTGCGTCCCGCATAACTGCAAGTGGTTCCAGTCAAACCCCTATGGTAACCAAATGCCCTACAGGCACTACGACAAATGTAACTGGACCACCGAACACTTTTCCTTTTTTAGGAATTGCGAACCCTCGATGGAATCTGGGTTAACAATATCTTCTATGTCTCAGGTACAGAATACCAGTGACCAAATGCAATTGTTTAACATCTCCTCTGTCCATCTGAGCGACTCTCAGCTGACACTTTTACGTAAAGGCCTGTCCTTCACCCCCACTCCATTATTTGACGAGTTTACCTGGAGCAAAGATGTCAACTTATTCGCTAGAAAAATAGCTCTACATAAATTCTTCAAAAATAACACCATGAATATGGAGGATAGCAATAAAATGGAACGTAACACACTCATGGACCTTGAAAACCTACTATACGAGAATGAATTTGGACCTACCACAGCAGTCGGTCCCTTTTCATCACTACGTCCAAAATCCAAACTCACCCCACCTATCTCACAGTACGCCCACCTGGACGTCTTTGTTAAACTGGTGTGTGCTGATTTGAAAAAAATTAGACCAGACAAAAAGAGAGCACTCTCGAATCTTAGCATCATGGAGAGAATAGCTTTGGATGAACTCCGCGACAATGAACATATTACTATAAAGCCCTCTGACAAGGGGGGTAATATTGTGATTATGAACCACGATGACTATGTGGCCATGGTGCATAGATTGTTGGATGACACTACTACATACTCAATTTTGGATAAAAATCCAACTGATCTTTTCTTAAAAGAACTATATATGTTACTTAACACAGCTAAGATACAAAATATGATAAGTAACGAGGAATTTAAACGGATTTATAATTCCACCCCTACGTTAGCAACTTTCTATGCTCTGCCTAAGATTCACAAGATGGCCCGCCCAATACCAGGTAGACCAATCATATCTGGCAATGACAGTCTCACCCAGGGCATAAGTATGTACCTGGATGAGATTCTTTCGCCATTTGTCACCTCTCTCCCTTCTTACTTAAGGAACACTAAGGACACCATCAACAGGATCCAAGAGATACATGTCACTTCCTCCACCTTCATAGCCAGTATTGACGTGGAGTCACTTTATACTAATATCCAACACCAATTTGGCCTGACAGCAGTTGCACACTTTCTGGGCACTAAGGGAATTCAATTCCATACACACAATAAATTTCTCCTAACACTTCTCCAATTTCTTTTGACACACAACTATTTTTTATTTGATCACAAATTCTATCAGCAAACCAAAGAAACAGCAATGGGTACTATCTGTGCACCTACATATGCAAATCTATTTTTGGGGTGGTGGGAAGACACTATGGTTTTCACTGACACACTGGCTATCTATACTTGTCACATCCTTTTCTGGGGGAGATATATTGATGATATTCTCCTCCTATGGGATGGTGACATTAACACCTTTCATGACTTCATGCACGCACTCAATTCTAATCATATTGGTATGAAATTCACTCATGTGATTCACGAAAAAGAAATTACCTTCTGGATCTTAAAATCTCTTTGGACCCTGTTGGTGGTGTCCACACTGATATTTCACGCAAATCTACGGCGACTAATATCCTCCTGCCCTTAAAAAAGGAATACCCATCGGGCAATATCTTCGTGCTAAACGTAATTGCTCCGATGAGGAGGCTTTTGAACTTGAATGCAAATGTCTATTTACTAAATTTTCAGCTCGGGGGTATCCTAGGAAATGGTTACATAAAGCTTATGCCAGAGCGAGAGCCACGAATAGAATAGATCTATTGTACGAACATAAATCCGCGAATGTACACCATACAACTGCCGCTATTGAGTCTGGTGGAACTACCAGTGTCAGATGCATTGGAACCTTTGACACTGGCTCACAACAAGTTCGTAAGATTCTTGAACGCCATTGGCCAAGGTCCATGAGTGTGTTACGTTCCATTTTATTGCTATCCTCCATATTCATGGTGTTATTTTTGAAGAATTTATGTAGAGCTATTTTTCTAGCGAATAAGTTGACATCTTTGCTCCAGGTAAACTCGTCAAATAATGGAGTGGGGGTGAAGGACAGGCCTTTACGTAAAAGTGTCAGCTGAGAGTCGCTCAGATGGACAGAGGAGATGTTAAACACTTGCATTTGGTCACTGGTATTCTGTACCTGAGACATAGAAGATATTGTTAACCCAGATTCCATCGAGGGTTCGCAATTCCTAAAAAAGGAAAAGTGTTCGGTGGTCCAGTTACATTTGTCGTAGTGCCTGTAGGGCATTTGGTTACCATAGGGGTTTGACTGGAACCACTTGCAGTTATGCGGGACGCAGGGGGTGCACTTGCAATGGTAGATGGAGCAGGTACTGAGAAAGTCGATAATGAGGGAGAGTAGGAGGAGGTGGTAGCATTCGGATGTGACTGACATTTCGTATTAGATCTTGTTTGCACTGTACTGCGTTTTGAGGAGTTAAACCTATTAGTAGTATTTTTACGCTTAGTGCCCAGTTTAAAATTGGGGGACTAATAGCCTTCTGCACTGGGATAGCTATCATCCTCCTGCCCTTAAAAAAGGAATACCCATCGGGCAATATCTTCGATCTTGCTCCGATGAGGAGGCTTTTGAACTTGAATGCAAAGGTCTATTTACTAAATTTTCAGCTCGGGGGTATACTAGGAAATGGTTACATAAAGCTTATGCCAGAGCGAGAGCCACGAATAGAATAGATCTATTGTACGAACATAAATCCGCGAATGTACACCATACAACTGCCGCTATTGAGTCTGGTGGAACTACCAGTGTCAGATGCATTGGAACCTTTGACACTGGCTCACAACAAGTTCGTAAGATTCTTGAACGCCATTGGCCAATTCTTCTGTCCGATCCCGGTCTCCAGGGATTTGTACCATCCGTTCCCGCTATTACGTACCGTAGAGGAAGGAATCTTCGTGACTACCTGGTGCATAGTCATCATACTGGACCATCTACTGTCTCCAAAAACTGGCTGAAGACGTCAGTCATAGGCTCCCATCCATGTGGCCGCTGTTCCTTCTGCCATCTAATGCCTACTATCAAACAATTCACTAACCCTATTGACAATAGAACATACCAGGTTAGACAATTCATTAATTGTCAGAGCAAGGGGGTTATCTACATCGCCAAATGTCCCTGTCCCAAGTTTTATGTGGGTAAGACTATACAGGAGCTAAGGAGGAGAATATCTGAACATCTCAGCACTATTAACAATAGAGAGGATACACCACTATCCAGACATATACGCTTTGCTCATGATGGAGATACCTGTTCGTTGCAATTTTGGGGCGTTATGCAGGTGAAACTTGGTCCAAGAGCAGGGAATCTGGACCGTAAATTGCTACAAGAGGAGGCACGTTGGATCCATCGCCAGGGCTCTCTTAGCCCAGGAGGCCTAAATGAGGGTTTCACTTACGCCGCGTTTCTATGAAAACATATGTGCCTATTATGTCACTTATCAAGGCCACAGGCCACTAGAATGGCACTTTGCCAGTGTACTACCCTGACTATAATAATCCACGGGTCATGTCTCTTCTTACTGACCCCCTTTTGAACTAAACGTTTACTCTTATGTCTGACATTAATCCTATTAATTGATCCATTTATTACAATTTGTGGGCAGCAACTGCTTCTAGATAATTTTAGATCTATGCTTAGGAACTGACACAGTGGTGTCCATGTCATTTTGCTGGACCCCTACATTATAGAGTAACATAGTTGCTCTACCTGTTCCCAAAACTATTACTACCCATGATAGCATTGCTATCATTATAGTCGTCTAATGTATGGGATTGATGATGATGATTTTTTCTTCCTCCGACTCCATCTGAACTGTGCGTGCGTGTTGATTGCATGCACTCACAGTTAACAATATCTTACTCTCTTTTATCCCTATGCGCCTGTGCGCTTCATTATAACTTGATCGGCTATCTGTACTAGCCGGCAATTGGTGGTGTGGGACGTCCATTATTCATTAGAGGGCTCGTCCTCTGCCCTCTTTCTAATTGGCCATCACTACCCATGACAGTAGTTCTATTATTACGCTGCCTAAATGCGGGATCTTTCTACTACCCTATCTGCTGCTGTTGCGCATGCGCGTCGATAACATGCAGTTACTATCAGCAATATCAGCAGTATCTTATCTGCTTTTACTTCAGTGCGTTTGCGCACTTTATCTTATCCCCATTGGTTATCCTAACTATTCGGCAATTGGTAGTATGGGACGTCTATCATTTATCAGAGGGCTCGTCCATAGCCCTCTTTCTGATTGGCCAATAGACAATCAGGGGAACACATGGAGCAACCTCAATATACATTTAAGCACGGACTTTTCGCTGCGCGCTGTCAGTAGCCCCGATACCCCTGAAGACGCTACATCATAGCGAAACATGTCGGGGGGGCTTCCTTTTCAATTTTAAACACTAGTCCTGCTGACTCCTTGAATCAAATTGTGAGCTGTGTGCAACGTGCTGCAGCCGTTGACTCTAGGCTCCCTATACTCTGCACTGTGCTTATGCAGTCAGCAATGGACCTTGTTTTTATGTCTATGTAGTCTGTCTTCGTTGCATAAATCAAATAAATACTTTATTATTTTCAATTTTGATAGTTGGAAAACAGGGCTTTTTTGCTGGTAGGCAAATTTATCTTTTCAATTTAAACTATACGCCCACCAACTATAAGGGTCCTCCCTTTGTATATATCAAAATAAAAAAAAAATCACGGTTTTTCTCATCATGTTGCTCTTAATACCCCATAATGATAAAGAGTACACAGATTTTTAGAAATGTTTGCAAGTTTATTAAACATGAAAAACTCACATTTCGCATGGACATAAGTATTCAGACGCTTTGCTATGGCACTTGAAATTTAGCTCTGGCCCATTTCTCTAGATAATCTTTGAAATGTTTCTACACCTTGATTGGAGTACACCTGTGGTACATTCATTTGATTGGAGATGATTTGGAAAGACACACCCCTGTCTATATAAGTTCTCACAGCTGACAATGTATGGCAGAGCAAAAACAAAGCAATGAGGAGGAAAGAACTGCCTGCAGAGCTCAGAGACAGGATTTTGTGGAGACACGGATCTGGGGATGGGTACAAAAAAAATGTCTGCTGCACTGAAAGTTCCCAAGAGCACAGTGGCCTCCATAATTCTTAAATGGAAGACGTTTTGAACAACCAAGACTCTTCCCAGAGCTGGCCGCCCCTCCAAAATGTGTCTCCAAATTTTCATCCATTTCCAGTCCGTCTGTCCGTTATTAATGGCCGTTTGTCATCCGTTTGCCATCCGTTTTTCATATATGGACAGTGATGTCAGGGACTCCCTCTAAGTGCGGAATCCCCTTCTAGAGCTTCGGCAGAGCTCTGGCTGGGGATTTAGCTCCAGAAGTAGCCACTGACATCACTGTTCATATATAGATAGTGATGCTGGGGGCTTCTCCAGTAGCGGAATCCCTGGCCAGAGTGGGATTTGACCGCAAATTCCTCTCCATGGGGTAGCCCCTGACATCACTGTCCATATATAGATAGTGACACCAGAGGCTTCTCCAGGAGCGGAATTCCCGGCCAGAGCGGGGTCTGGCTGGGGATTCCGCTCCTACAGGGAGCTGCAGTGGCGCAATCTACAGGGGAGCGATATCTACGGGGTGGGGGGGGGGGTGCTATCTACAGGGGGTTTGGTGTTATATACAGGAGGGTGCTATCTACAGAGGGGGCCCCTGATGTCACTGTCCATATATGGACAGTGACGTCGATGGCTTTCCCAAGACAGGAGTCCCCGGCCAGAGATCTTGTGATACTATGGCTGGGGACTTCATTGTTGAAAGTCTGACATCACTGTCCATATATGGAGGGTAATAGCAAGGGCTTCCCCGTACTCAGCGCTCATAGTAGTGCTGTGTCCAGGGAGTCCTCGGCCAGGATCAGTTTTTAACGGCCGTTACAAGAATTGATTCCTTAAAAACGGCCGTTAAAAACTGATCCATTAAGTTCTATGGGAGCCATCTGGCTATGAAAACGGTCAAAAATAGGACATGTGCTATTTTTTTACGGCCAGTATTCACGGGCTGTAATAAAAACGGCCATGTGCATACACGAGTAGAACTTCATTGTTCTGAAAACGTCCGTCAAACGGATGTTTTTCACTGTCGAGTGAATGTAACCTAAGAAACAAGATTCTGTGGTCTGATGAAACCAAGATTGAACTTTTTGGCCTCAATTCTAAGTGTCATGTCTGGAGAAAATCAAGCACTGCTCATCACCTGCCCAATACCATCCCTACAGTGAAGCATGGTAGTGGCAGCATATTCTTGAGCCCTGACTTGAACCCAATCTAAAATATCTGTAGAAACTTAAAAATGTCTGTCCACCGACGGTCCCTATCCAACCTGACAAAGGTTGAGAGGATCTGCAGAGAAGAATGGCAGAAAATTCCCAAATCCAGTCATGCAAATCTTGTGGCATCATACCCAAGAAGACTGGACTCGGTTATCGCTGCCAAAGGTGGTTCAATTAAGTATTGAGAAAAGGGTCTTAATACTTATGTCAATGCAATATTTTAGTTTTTCCTTTTTAATAAATTAGCAAAGATGTTTTTGCTTTGTCATTACGGGGTATTGAGTGCAGAATTATGGGGAAAAACATGAGTTTGTTTAATTTAAGCACAAGGTCTCAACATCAGAAAATGTGAAAAAATTGACAGGGTCTGAAGACTTTCAGGATGCATTGTATATATACAGTACTGTGCAAAAGATTTAGGCAGTTATGCTTTCAAAATGTTTCAAATATAGAAGTGTTATTTATCAATTAAAATGCAAAGTGAATGAACAGAAGATAAATCTAAATCAAATCAATATTTGGTGTGATCACCCTTTGCCTTCAAAACAGCTTTGATTCTTCTATGTACACATGCACAAAGGCATAGGTTTTGTAGGATTATAGTCAGGTGCCTAATTAACCAATTATACCAAACAGGTCATCAGTTTTATATGTAGTTTGAAACGCAGTCATTAACTGTAACAGGAAACAGCTGTGTAGGAGGCTTAAAACTTGGTGAGGAACAACCAAACTCTGCTTCAAAGGTGAGGTTGTGAAAGACATTTTCACGTCACAGGTCCACCATGGCTAGACTGAGCACAGCAACAAGACACAAGGTAATTATACTGCATTAGCAAGGTCCCTCCCAGGCAAAGATTTCAAAGCAGACTGTAGTTTCAAGATGTGCTATTCAAGCTCTTTTGAAGAAGCACAAATAAATGGCCAAAGTTGAGGACCGTAGACGTAGTGGTCTGTCAGGGAAACTTTGTTCAGCATATCAAAGACACATATTGCTTACTTCCCTTCAAAATCGGAGGAAGTCCAGCAGTGCCATCAGCTCAGAACTGGCAGAAACCAGTGGGACCCAGGTACACCCATTACTGTTCGGAGAAGTCTGGCCAAAAGAGGTCTTCATGGAAAAATTGCAGCCAAGGCCTTAGACGTAGAAACAAGGCCAAGTGACTATACTATGCATGAAAACATAGAAACTGGGGTGCAGAAAAACGTCAGCAGGTGCCTTGCACGTTTAGGGGTGCATTTCAGCAAATGGTATTGGGGATTTGGTCAGAATTAATGGTGTCCTCAATGCTGAGAAATACAGGTAGATACTTATCCATCATGCAATACCATCAGGGAGGCATCTGAATGGCTCCAAATTTATTCTGTGGCAGGATAAAGGCCCCAAATTTACAGCCAATGTCATTAAGAACTATCTTAAGCGTACAGAAGAACAATGAGCCCCGGAATTGATGATGTGGTCCCCACAGAGCCCTGACCTCAACATCCTTTAGTCTGTCTGGGATTACATGAAGAGACGGAAGCATTTGAGGAAGCCTACACTCACAGAAATTCTGTGGTTAGTTCTCCAAGATGCTTGGAACAACCTCCCTGCCGAGTTCCTTCAAAAACTGTGTGCAAAAATTGATGCTTCTTTGAAGGCAAAGGGTGGTCACACCAAGTATTGATTTGATTTAGATTTCTCTTCTGTTCATTCACTTTGCATTTTGTTAATTGATAAAAAAAAATATTAACATAATTACTTTTGAAAGTATTCTGACTTTGCAGCATTTTTTTACAACCGCCTAAAATTTTTGCATAGTACCATATATACATATACATACTCATCAACATTGAAATTGCAACCCCAAGAAGGAAAAGTTTTGGGATTCTGGAAGTCGCAGGACTAATAGACAGTGTAATTACGCTGCAGACCACGGTATCACGTTTAGGCCATGCAAGCTGCTCACAGTAGCACGAGCAACATGATCCCTGGCATTGTTCTGTTGAAAAATGGCTTCTGGGGCACTTTGGAGAAATGGCCGTAGCACTTGGCGGTTAGAAATGGCGGTTCCATGACCAAATCAATGTAACTCTGAGTTGTTACCTGAAATGAAGACTAGAGGGGTCTGGCTACCGTATATTATGCCACCCCACAGAGAGTAGTGGCGTGTGGTCAAAGGAAAACCTGTAGCTGGACATCTGGCTCGTACCCCAATGTCATGCAAACACCTTCTGATGGTTTGTGTCGACACTGGTTGCTGCCAAGGCCCGGGATGTGACGTCTGATATCACTTGCTGTACAGAATGGACCACTATGCACCATTTTTCCAATCAGACGATCTGTCTGTGCATAGGTTCGCCTCCGTGCACCTCTTGCTGTCATTTCTGTTCGTTGTTGTTCTCCCAACCTCCAGGACACACAACGTTGGACAGTGCTGACACCTCAGCCTAGGCGTGTAGCGATCTATCGGAGTGATAAACCAAGGTCTTTCAGTTCAAGGATTCTGTCCCTCTCAATTTGCGACATGTGACGATAACTGGCACAGTGACAAACAGGAGGCATCGCACAATCATCCCACACCACTTGATCCGATTTTTGAGGTTTCAAGTGGCTAAAAAACGTTGCTTTCAATCTGGCTTTTGTGCCCCTCCACATGCCACAGATTGGAGCTCTGCGCTTGAAAATGTGATCATTTGCAGATCTTAGTGACATATGTTACTTCCTCGATTTTCACAACCCTACAGCTTGCCCTTCTTGGTGTTGCAATTTCAATATTGAGGAGTGTATATATACACCATTCAGCCATAACACTAAAACCACCTGCCGAATTTTGTGTAGGTTTTCCTCGTGACACCAAAATGCCTCTGATCCATCAAGGCATAGACTCCATTAGTTCGCTGAAGGTGTCCATTGTCTGGCACCAAGATGTTTGCAGCAGATCCTTAAAGTCCTGTAAGTTGCGGGATAGGAACTGGATGTATCAAATTTGTTTATCTAGCACATTCCTCGGATGCTCAATAGGTTTAAGAACTGGGAAATTTGGAGGCCAAATGAAAATCCTTTGTCAAGTTCCTCGAACCATTCCTGAACAAACTCTGCAGTGCAGCAGGGCTCATTTTTCTGCTGAATGGGGCCACAGCCATTAGGACATAGCATTGCCATGAAGAGGTGAACTTGGTCGTCAACAATGTTTAGGCAGGTGGTACGTGTAAGTAACATCATGATTGGAAAGTAGGCAGACTAACAAGAGGAGCCAAGACAAGAATGAAGTACTGGTAGCAACATGACAAACATCTAGGTGACATCACGGACGCAATGGTTAGTTCATTAGCTATTCTGACCATAGTAGTGTGGCACCCTTCCCATACAGTTCAAGCCAATGCGTTAAGCAACATGGCCCATAAGCTGAACCCCCAAGAGGAAAATCCAAGTGAGCTACCCTACAGGCTGAATCTTCAGTGTCGGGCTGAGTTTCACTTAGCCCAACAGAGTCACTTACTCTTAGGGCTTGTCCAGACGTAACGGAATAGCTGAATAGCTGCTGAAATTTCCTGCTGGTTTGACTGCAGCAAATGGTGCGTATTTTGTGGCATTTTTCACAATGCTGGGAGATGGTGACATCTCCTCTGAAAAACGCAGCAATTCTGTCTACTTTGCGCAGCAGGAATTGACCTGCTGCGGTCCAAAAAATACACACCGAAGGTCAATTTCTGCTCTGATTTGTTAAATCCCACCCACTTTGCTGCGACTGTATTCTGCTGTGTATTTCTGTCCGCAATTCCGAATGGAAAATAAGCAGCAATTCTAGGTCCATCTTCCACCTATTTAGACCATCAACTTTGTTGTCATAGCACCCTCAGGATATGTCAATAAAATTCTATTTTGCTTGTGGTTGATATTAACCCCTTCCCTCTTTAGCCACTTTTGACCTTCCTGACAGAGCCTCATTTTTCAAATCTGACATGTTTCACTTTATGTGGTAATAACGTTGGAATACTTTTACCTATCCAAGTGATTCTGAGACTGTTTTCCCGTGACACATTGGACTTTAAGATAGTGATAAAATTTGCTCGATACATTCAGTATTTAATTGTGAAAAACACCAAAATATAGTGAAAAATTGCAAAAATTTGCATTTTTAGCAATTTAAATGTATCTGCTTGTAAGACAGGCAGTTATAACACACAAAATTGTTGCTAATTAACATCCCCCATATGTCTACTTTATGTTTGCATTGTTTTTTGAACATCCTTTTATTTTTCTAAGACGTTACAAGGCTTAGAACTTTAGCAGCAATTTCTCCCATTTTCAAGGAAATTTCAAAAGGCTATTTTTACAGGGGGCAGTTCAGTTCTGAAGTGACTTTGAGGGCCTTATATATTAGAAACCTCCAATACATCCCCCCCATTTTAAAAACTGCACCCCTCAAAGAATTCAAAACAGCATTTAGAAATTTTCTTAACCCTTTAGACGTTTCAAGCAATGTAGAACTGAAATTTACAAATTGCGTTGTTTTTTTTTGCAGAAATTCATTTTGAATCCATTTTTTTTGTAACACAGAAAGTTTCACCAGAAAAATGCAACTCAATATTTATTGCCAAGATTCTGCAGTTTTTAGAAATATCCCACATGTGGCTGTAGTGTGCTTATGGACTGAAGCACCGGCCTCAGAAGCAAAGGAGCACCTAGAGGATTTTGGCGCCTTGTTTTTATTAGAATATATTTTAGGCACCATATCAGGTTTGAAGGGCTCTTGCGGTGCCAAAACAGTAGAAAACCCCCACAAGTGACCCCATTTTGGAAACTATACCCCTTGAGGAAATTATCTAGGGGTATAGTGAGCATTTTGACCCCACAGGGTTTTTGCAGAAATTATTGGAAGTAGGACGTGAAAATGAAAATCTACATTCCCAATAAAACGTAGGTTTAGCTAATTGTTTTTCATTCCCACAAGGACTTCAGGAGAAAAAGCACCACAAAATTTGTAGAGCAGTTTGTCCCGAGTAAAACAGTACCCCACATGTGGTCATAGACTTCTGTTTGGACACACGGCAGGGCTTAGAAGGGAAGGAACGCCATTTGGCTTTTGGAGCTCAAATTTAGCAGGAATGGTTTGCGGAGGCATGTCGCATTTGCAAAGCCCCCGAGGGGACAAAATAGTGGAAACCCCTCACAAGTGACCCCATTTTGGAAACTACACCCCTTGAGGAAATTATCTAGGGGTATAGTGAGCATTTTGACCCCACAGGAATTTTGCAGAAATTATTGGAATTAGGTCGTGAAAATTAAAATCTACATTTTTTCAAATAAAATTTAGGCTTAGCTATATTTTTTTTAATTTCCACAAGGACAAAAGGAGAAAAAGTACTACAAAATTTGTAAAGCTATTTCTACCGAGTAAAACAGTACCCCACATGTGGTCATAAATGGCTGTTTGGACACACGGCAGGGATGAGAAGGGAAAGAGCGCCATTTGGAGCTCAAATTTATCAGGAATGGTTTGCGGAGGCCATGTTGCATTTGCAAAGCCCCTGAGGGGATAAAACAGTGGAAACCCCCCAAAATTGACCCCTTTTGGGAAACCATGCCGCTCAAGGAAATTATTTAGGGGTATAGTGAGCATTTAAATAAATGATCCAATTAAAAATCCATGGATGTGTGATAAACTTTGAAGCACACCTTTATACACAGGCCAGGTTTGTCGGGGCAGGTGTCGCACTGATAAATGGTGTCTCGTCTTCGCCCCCTTTTGTAACAGACTTTGCACCTTTTTTGGGTCCCTCCCTTTTTACCAGTGGAGGGGATTTTGCTGAGAAACTGTTGTCCTGGTACAATACGTGGACCATCGTTTCTAGAAGTACTGGGGCCCTCCACTTCCTGGTTCCCAAATAAAAGGGCCTTGATAACCACCCCTTGAAAATTAAGGAATGTCCCTGTCCGGCCTGCACATTGGTATAGCACGTACTCGTTATACAATGCCATCTGCACCATGTGCACGGCCAGCTTTTTATACCACACCTTTGTTTTCCGCATGGCACTGTATGGCTTTAGTACTTGATCAGAGAGATCAACCCCTCCCATGTACTTATTGTTGCCGAGGATGCAATCTGGCTTGGGGGTCATTGTGGTGGTACCTCGGACAGGTACAGGGGTGCTGCCGCTACCGTGTATTGTGGTCAACATAAGGACATCCCTCTTGTCCTTATACTTGACCAGCAACAAGTTATCGCTGTGTAGTGCCCTGCTTTCTCCCTTTCTTATTGGTTGCCCAATCAGATTTTTAGAGAGGCCTCTCTGGTTTTTGCGCACGGTGCCGCAAGCTGAAGTATTTCTGGTGGAGAGGCATTTAAATAGTGGGATGCTGGTGTAGAAGTTATCCACGTAAATGTGATAACCCTGGTCCAGCAATGTGTGCATCAAATCCCACACTATTTTCCCACTAACTCCCAGGACAGGGGGGGCATTCTGGGGGTTCTATCCTGGTGTCCTTCCCTTCATAAACCCTAAAACTGTAGGTGTACCCTGAGCTGCTCTCGCACAGCTTGTACATTTTAATTCCTTACCTTGCCCTCTTGCTTGGCAGGTATTGGCGGAATTTTAGTCTCCCCTTAAAATGTACAAGGGACTCGTCTATTGCTATATTCTTTTCGAGGGTGTACACTTCAGGAAATTTGGTGCAGAAATGATCAATGACTGGCCTGATTTTGAATTGGCAGTCGTATGTGGGGTCATCACGGGGTGGGCACTTTGCATTATCACTATAATGCAAAAATTTCAGAATAATTTCAAATCGTGTCTGGGTCATTGCCATGCGGTATATCGGGGTGCTGTATAAAATGTCCGCACTCCAGTATTGCCTAATCTCTGGCTTTTTTTACTAGGCCCATATGTAGAACAAGGCCCCAAAATTTCATCATTTCTGCTGCCTCTATGTGGGTCCACCTAGCAAATGATGAAGTGGGGTTTTGGGCTAAAAATTGTTGGGCATATAAATTTGTTTGGGCCACCATTAAATTAACAAAATCCTCAGAGAAAAAGACCTTTGAAAAAGTAAATTTCTGTGAGGCCTGCAGTCTTTAACCGAATTCTTGAGCTCCCTGTGAAATCCGGAATGTGAGGCTCATAATTATCAGGGGGTGGGTTCCACACGATATCACTAATTTGGGGGGTTGCCTGAGCTGATGTCCTGGGGCACCTTTGTGGGGGTTCCTCATCACTGGATGAGGAGGATGAGGAGGAGCTCAAGAGGAATGGGTCAATTTCCTCTTCTCCCTCGCTGTCCGATTCAGTGTCAAAGGCCAGGATGGCGTATGCCTCCTCGGCTGAGTAGACCCTTTGGGATGATTGGGACATTTTTATTAGGGGGGTATGTAGTGCTTCAACACGTGTAATAATTTATTTTTATAGAGGTGGTTGTGTGTGTTGTGCTTTTACACGTGTAAATGAAATTTATTGAAAAAAAAAAAAAGGAAGAGAAGAAAAAGAAGAAAAATTCCTGACTACCTGACACTAACAAATAAATAACTAACGCTAACTATAACGCTGTAAATTTACTCTAAAACTGTCGCTACGCTGTCAAAAATTTAGTGAACGAACTTCAGTTAAAAAAAACCTGATATCCGTCACTAACTGACGCTGACTATAACGCAGTAAATAGACTCTAAAACTGTCGCTACGCTATCAAAAATTTAGTGAACGAACTTCAGTTAAAAAAAACTGAATGTCCGTCACTAACTGACGCTAACTAAAACGCAGTAAATAGACTCTAAAACTGTCGCTACGCTATCAAAAATTTAGTGAACGAACTTCAGTTAAAAACCTGAATGTCCGTCACTAACTGACGCTAACTATAAGCTGTAAATAGACTCTAAAACTGTCGCTACGCTATCAAAAATTTAGTGAACGGACTTCAGTTAGAAAAACAACTGAATGTCCGTCACTAAACGGATGCTGACTATAAGATGTAAATTTATACTAAAACTGTCGCTACACTATCACAAATTTAGTGAACGTACTTCAGTTAAAAAAAACTGAAGGTCCGTCACTAAACGGATGCTGACTATAAGATATAAATTTATACTAAAACTGTCGCTACGCTATCAAAAATTTTGTGAACGAACTGAATGTCCGTCACTAAATGGCGCACGCAAAAAAAAGGTGCAGTAATAAAAAAGGACAAAAAATAAAAAAACTTGTGGCAAAAAAAATTAGAAAGAGGGTAGGGAGGAATGGGGGGGAAGGTACAGGGATAAGAAGGGCTGCTGCTAAAAAAAAAAAAAATCAGCAGCAGCACAGATGATGATGATGACGGTTCACTCTGTAACAGGAAGCAGTCGGATGAAGACGTCACAGCAGGATTGCAGCACAGAAGGCCTCAGATTCGGTAAGTATGGCTCACAGATGGTCACACCAGCTCTGCTCACCGTTCCTAACCGGAATGAGGTGGGCGGGGCTGGTGGAGGGTGTTTCAAACACCCACCATGGCTGCGATTGGTCGGTCGGTGCAGACCGACCAACGGTAGCGATCGGGGGGCTGGCATCACCGCCATTTTTTACATGGAACATGGTAGTGATTGGTGCTGTCCTAGACAGCACCAATCACCACCATATCACTGTGGCCTGTGGCACACTAATTGGCTAAAGCCGCAAACTGCCTGAATTGGCCGGTCTGAATTGACCGGCCAATGGCGGCGATCGCCGATGCGGGGGGGAGGCGACACCCCCCTGGGCATCGTGTACAGATGGCCTGCTGTTATGAACAGCAGCCATCTTTACTTTAAAAAGTTTTCTTTTTTTTTCTATAACTGTTTTCCCGTTTGTCGTAAGTATACGACATTTTGAGGGAAGCACTGGCTTTCCATGACGTATACTTACGACAAATGTCGGGAAGGGGTTAAAGAAAACAGGGAATTGTAGTGTCTTCGATTATTGACAGTTCCTAAGGCCAAGTTTACACACTCTGAATTTGGAGCAGATTCGGTACTGAAAATCTGCTGAAAAAATCCTGCCAGATTTGGAACTTTTCGAACCCATATTCATATTGTTTGAACATTGAACATTGTTTTTAATAATCCTTATAAGGGCTTTGCTAATCCAGTAGCTGGCTATGAGTAAAATTGTTAAAAGTTCTTCAGCTGTGGTTGTTATTTCCTTCCAAGAGCATGTTGAACATTTATCACAGACATTAATCACATCTCAAACATTTATTACTTGTCCTATTGATATGTCATAAATGTCCCTAGTGAGAACACATCTTTAAAGTGAATGTAGACCTTTTGTCATCATGTCATTTTTAAATAAAAAATGATGTGCTGATTAATTTCATAATAGTCATTACTTTATAATAGTCAGAGCTCCATTTCTTTCCTAAAAAAAAGAGCTCCAAATTCCCTACATAGACAGATAACATACTGACTGCCTTGAGCCACTAGTAGGGCAGCTTAGAAACTTACTATATACTGTTTTGTGTTGTTACACAGTCCAATGTACAACGTATGCAGCCAACGTGTTGTTTTTTACATCTTTGTCTTTGTATAGGCTTCAGAGCTCAGAAAAAAAAGATATATTAAGAAATTAAGTAGTGCAGTTTGAAACTATTTAGATTTAAAAAAAAAAAAAAAAAGATATTCAGTGGTGAAAATGTACTTTAAGTCAGAATTAAGACAATTTATCTTCGAATTGTGTTTTGTTTTTTTCCAAAAATTTCTATGGCTTTTCAGTAGTTTAGTGTATATTAATTTGGATTTCAGATATTTGACTAAGAACTTGAATGCCAGACTGTGATAGGTAGGTGGAAACAAGACTTAATCTTCATTTGATATGATCCTGACATATATATTTACTGAATTATTGGAAACTTACACTTACTTTCTATAAATCTTTCTGTAGATTGCTTTGGGTATTGCAATTTATTACTCAGAGTTAATTAGCAAGTGGCAATTCTTTACCCTTGCTAATTGACTAATTAATCAAATGCCACCATGCCTGGGCTCCTAACATGTAGAAATTATCTGATAGCACACTAGATGATCATATTGTGTTTGCTACATATGTATGTGCATAAGTAGACTGCAAACAATACATGCGTGTAAAAAGTCTCACATGGTTCATATTAGAATCTTCTATGGTAACATTTTTCTCAGAAGATGGATTAACGAGATAAATAGAGTTTTACTGTAAATAGATATGAGAGTGGTAAATATGAGATAAACATATAGGTAGATAGAAAATAGATATGAGATAGATCCGGGCGTAGCTAAAGGCTCATGAGCCATGGTGCATGGTAACACAAGCGCCACCCAACCTTCAAAACACACATACTAAAAACGAAATTAATAAATAAAGACCAAGAGACAAATGCAGATGGAATAAAATGGCCGCAGTATTTATTAAGGGGTTACATAATAAATAGAATAAATAAATATTAAACTTGTAATAAATACCAAATATTTTAATAAATATTAAAAACCAATAAATATTATACCAATAATTCATGACCTTGTGGAGGGGAGGGGGGCGGGGCGATGATGTTCCTCTTCTTCATCCAACTCGGACGGGCAGCAGACCACTCCAAAACCTGGGAATATATATTCAAAATTCCCGGCTTTTTACCAAAGGGAACCAATGAAAACACCAGATTTTCCCACCACATAGGAATTTTCCAGAACCTGTGCGTGCCAAGACCAAGTTGGTGGGGCAACACTGACCTGAACTTGACCTCATACAGGTAAGTACCAAATAAAAATAGGGGAAAAAGAGTGTTAAACCAAATGACCTTTAATTAATGACCATAAAAGGAACTGAAGGAAAACAGGAGGAAATAAGGGAGGGGCGCCGTGTTACCATGAGGGGCAACGCTGTAAACAGGCTAATAGCACCTATTCAAGAATTCAGCATGGCCCTCCCTCCCCAACACCAACAGACCCATGTGCACACCTATGCTCAGCTGTCTTGCCCAATAGACCCCGTGAATGCCGCCACAGTATAATGCCCCCCATAGCTGCCCCCACAGTATAATGCCACCACACAGTATAATGCCCCCCATAGCTGCACCCACACAGTTTAATGACCCCCATAGCTGACCACCACAATATAATGCCCCCATAGCTGCCCCACAGTATAATGCCCCCATAGCTGCGCCCCCACAGTCTAATGCCCCCATAGCTGCCCCACAGTATAATGCCATCCATAGCTGCCACATACAGTATAATGTCCCATACAGTATAATGCCTCCCATACAGTATAATAGCCCCATAGCTGCCCCATACACTATAATGCCCCATACAGTATAATGCTCCCCATAGCTGCCCCATACAGTATAATGCCCCCCATACAGTATAATGCCCCCATAGCTGCCCCATACAGTATAATGCCCCAATAGCTGCCCCATACAGTATAATGCCCCCATACAGTATAATGCCCTCCATAGCTGCCACTTACAGTAGAATACCCCCATAGCTTCCCCATACAGTATAATGCCCCCATACAGTATAATGCCCCCATAGCTGTCCCATACAGTATAATGCCCCATACAGTACAATGCCCCCCTTAGCTGTCCCATACCCAGTATAATGCCCCCATACAGTATAATGCCCCCTCAGCAGCTACCATATGAGCCCCCCTCCCACGCCAAGTATAATGCCCCCATATGTATGTGCCTAATAGAAAAATAATAACCTAATTACTTACCTATCTCATTCCCACAACGGGTGGAGGAGAGCCTTCTCCTCCTCTGCACTGTGCTGTGAGTTACATAGTTACATAGTTACATAGTTTGTACGGTTGAAAAAAGACACATGTCCATCAAGTTCAACCAAGGGCTGGGAAAGGGGAAGTGGGATGGGAAAGGGGAAGTAAAAAATTTCTACACATAGGAGCTAATATTTTTTTGTTCTAGGAAATGATCTAAGCCTTTTTTAAAGCCATCTACTGTCCCTGCTGTGACCAGCTCCTGCGGTAGGCTATTCCATAAATTCACCGTTCTCACAGTAAAGATGGCTTGTCGCCTCTGCAGGTTGAACCTTTCTTTTTCCAGACGGAGGAAGTGCCTCCTTGTTTTTTGAGGGGGTTTTACATGGAACAGGATTTCACCATATTTTTTGTATGTGCCAGTCATATATTTATATAAGTTAATCATGTTCCCCCTTAGTCGTCTTTTCTCAAATCTGCTTGCAATTCACGAACATCTTCCATAGTCTGAACTATATTGCATAGCTTGGTGTCATCTGCAAAAATAGAAATAGTGCTATTAATCCCATCCTCTATATCATTAATAAATAAGTTGAATAATAAGTTGAGTGACTCGGTGCAGACATTCGCGATGACGTCACTACAGCGCGCCTGCCAGCGCCGAGCTGCTCGCGGCACAGTGAATGATGCAGCAAGGCTCCAACATTGATCCCAACTGAATGTGCGCCCTGCGGACGCAGATTCAGTTGGAAGCGGTACCAGCGCGGTCAGCGCTGTGTGGCAATGTGGGGGGCCCCGCAGTTGTAACCCCTATAGCTACGTCACTGAGATAGATAATACACTATATGGCTAAAAGTATGTGGACACCCCTCAGTGACCAGCCTAATTTAGGCCCTAATGAGCAAGCTATTTTTTTAGTTTATCTATAATCGCATTCAAAGCGCTATTTTAATTTTTCCATCGACATAGCTGTATGAGAACATGTTTTTTTGCGGGATTGGTTGTGATGTTTAATTACCATTTTGGGGGTACATATGATCTTTTGATGAGCTTTTATTAACTTTTTGGGGGGGAATAGAAAGAAAACTGAAATTCCACCCCTGTTCTATGCATTTTAAATTGACACCATTCCCTGTGCGGCATACTCTTATTCTATGGGTCGGTACGATTACGGCGATACCACATATGTATCGTTTTTGTATATTTATGACTTTTGCACAATAAAAACTCTTTTGAAGTAAAATTATTCGTTTTTGTATCGTCACTTTCCGTAATTTTTTAATTTTTCCGTCAATATAGTGATATTGGGGCTTGTTTCTTGTGGGACGAGACGTAGTTTTGATTGGTACTGTTTTGGGGTACATGGGACTTATTGATTTACTTTTATTATGCCATTTTGCCTCTTTTTTACGGCTTTCACCTTGCGGTTTGAATTACATGTTAATTTTATTGTTTTGGCCATTACGGTCACGGCGATACCATATATGTGTACTTTTATTTATTTTTTTTACACTTTTACTATAAAAAACTGTTTTTATGGAAAAACATTTTTCGTTTTTTTACTGTAATCTTTATTAATAATTTTTACTTAACATTAATTACTTCTTTTTTTAGTCCCACTAGGGGACTTCACCATGCGATCTTTTGATCGAAGATATAATGCTTGGTATACTTAGTATACCAGAGCATTACTGCCTGCCCGTGTAAAAAGGACAGGCAATCTATTAGGACGTGCCTCTGGCACGGCCTAATAGGAATATAGCCAGGGCATGTCTGGAGGGCCTTTATTAGGCCTCTGGCTGCCATGACACCCCACGATTGCCCCACGATTGCTCCCTCCCTCTCTAAATGATTTAAATGCCGCGGTCGCTATTGACGCTACAAACTTTGATCGCTACTGTTGGAGCAGGAGTCCGTCTGTCATCAGAAAGCCGAGCACGGACTTAAACCAGGCTGCTGTACAAAGGCGGTGGCCTAGCCTAAGGCCCCTTAGTGACTGCCGTGAAAAGGCATATTGGTGGTCACTAAGAGGTTAATTATTGAGTTCATGTGTTTCAGCCATACCTATTGCAAACAGGTGCATAATATCAAGCACACAGCCATACAATGTCCACAAACAAACATTTGTAGTAGTATTGGTCATACTGAAGAGCTCAGTGACTTTAAACATGGCATTGTCATAGAATGCCATATTTGTCGCAAGTCAGCTTATTAAATTTCTTATCTGTTACTTAGCCCTGGTCAACTGTAAGTGCTATTTTTGTGAAATGAAGCGTGTAGGAGTAACAAAAGCTCAGCCATAAAGTGGCAGGTCCCGTAAACTCAGAGAGCCAAGAGCTTAAGTCCATGGCGTGCAAAAATTGCCTATCCTCTGCTGTATTCCTCACTACAGAGTTCCAAACTGCCTCCGGAAGGGACATCAGCACAAGAAATGTGCAGCGGAAAAATCATAAAAAGGGTTTCCAGGGTTGAGCAGCTGCTACATACTGGAATACATAGTGTCTTCAGTAAAATATGATGCCAGAGAGATAAAGGCCTGGGGAAGATTTCCTATAGAAGGTAATTTTAAAGCTACAGCATACAAAGCCCTTTTAGACAATTGTATGGGAAAGGTACTTTCCTGTACCAACATGACTGCTCCCCTGTGCCAAAAGTAAGATCCATAAGGACATTGTGTAGTAAGTTTGGTGTGAATGAACTCGAGTCCTGACCTCAACCCCATCGAACACCTATGATATTAATTAGAGCGCTAATTGCGAGCCAGACCTTCTCATCCACCATCAGTGCCCGACCTAACAAATGCTCTTTTGGCTGAATAGGCACTAATTCCCAAAGACACACAAAGTCTTCCCAGAAGAGTGGATGTTATAGATGCAAGAAGAGTCTGTTATAGATGCAAAACTCCATATCAACGCCCATGGTTTTGGAATGCGATGTCCAACATACTTATATAGGTGGGATATACTTTTGGCCATACAGGTTTTAGATAGATAGATAGATAGATAGATAGATAGATAGATAGATGATAGATATGAGATTAAATGAATGATAAATAGATAATACATAAATATGAAATAAATAAATAATAGATAGATCAATCAATCAATCAATCAATCGATAGATAAATGTGATAGCTATAGTGCAATGGTTTGCATAAATACACTGACATTAACAAAATATGTATTTTTTATGGTTTCAATTTAATTAATTTACATATAATATTTGAATTTAAATATTTAAAACAAAAAATAGGAAATAATTGGTTTATGCAAACTTAACTGACCCCAAGCATGAAGATTTGCTGACCATTTAGAAGTTATTTCAAATATCTTATTTAATAAAATGTTTCTGCGACATCAAGTTATTTCTAAAACTATAATTTGACTATTATGATGAAGGCAGAAATTGAAATAAGTTGCTTGTGATTCGTTTGGGAACTATTTTGCATTACATTCATAGTTCCTCTGGGTAATATTATTCCTCCTAAACTCTTACAATTGCAGCTTTATATGCATGTATATATACTCTTTGCTCTCTGTGCATTTCAAAACAATCTCTTACATTTAATCATATTTGCCATCAAAGTCTCTTGAGTCGAAGTAATTTGCATAGCTATTGCTTCGTCAACAGTGCAAAATGATCTAAAAGGTTTTTGTCAACCTTGTCCTCTAAGTAAGTGACATATTAGAATCTTTTTGAAGCATAATTATTACTAAGGCTCAAAAATCATAAACTATTTTTTTTTTAGCTTTGTGTTGTTGAATAATTTCATTGGTATGACAATGACAAAAATAGGAAATGGAACTAAATAGCTGAAAGTTTATTTTCTTCAGATTTTTGTTGGAGACCCAGTAGCAGGGCTTCAAACAAGTTTAGTTAGCCAGCTAGCCATCAGATCACTATTAGCTGTGATCTGCATACAGAGGGATGCTGGGAGTACATAGATCATGTCCTCGCAGCATGCTCCTTTCCTCTATGTGACAGTTGGAGGTCCCTGATATCATTGTGACATCACGGGTATCTATGGCAACGGCCAAAAGTAGGAAGGAAGCTTTCTGCATTTAGGTACTAGTGCTAAATACAGTGCTCATTTACCATTACTTGTAACAGGTAGCTTGATCATTTCACACAGTGTCAGCCCATCCCCTATAACCCTTTAATGACCAGCCTATTTTAGACCTGCACGACCAAGCTATTTTTTAAGTTTTTCCATCGTCTCATTCAAAGAGCTATAACTTTTTTATTTTTGTGTTGACATACCTGTATAAGGTCTTGTTTTTTGCGGGACAAGTTGTCATTTTTAATAGTACCATTTTGGGGTACATAGAATTTATTGATTATCTTTCATTATATTTTTTTTGGGGGGGATAGAAAAAACAGCAATTTCGCCACAATTTTTGCATCCTAAGTTTACGCTATTTACCGTGTTGTATAAATAACACAATAACTTTATTCAGTGGGTTGTTGCGATTGCAATGATACCAAATTTATATGACTCTGGCATGACCTAGCAGGCATACACTACAGGCAGACCTGGGGGCCTTTATTAGGCCCCAGACTGCCATAGAAGACACCGGCACCCGGCGATCTTATCGCCAGGTGCCGGTGGGATGAGAGGGAGCTCCCTCCCTCTCTCCTAAACCATTCAGATGCGGCGCTTCCCATTGAGCGCCGCATCTGAGTGGTTAAACAGGGGAGATCAATACTGATATCGATCTCACCCGTTAGAGCAGGGATGCCCCCAGCCCTCAGCTATTTCTGGTAGCTGAGAGCAGGGAGATTTAATGGCTCCCTACTCTGTTTATTTATTCCGATGCAACACCGTAAAAAGGCTATTGCATCGGAATACAGCCCGTTAGTGGCCGTTGTAAAAACACTATGGGGCAGTCACAACCCCTTAGTGACCAGCCTATTTTAACCCCTTCCCGCCGCAGCCATTTTTCAGATTTTCATTTTCGTATTTTCCTCCCCACCTTCCAAAAGCCATAACTTTTTTATTTTTCCGTCGATATAGTCCTATGAGGGCTTGATTTTTGCGGCACGGGTTGCAGTTTTACGTAGCACCATTTGTTGTGCCATATAATGTACTAGGAAATGGTAAAAAAATTATTTGTGGGGTAGAAAATGAAAAAAACAGCGATTTCTCCATTGTTTTTTGCGCTTCGTTTTTACTGAATTCATTGTGCAATTAAAACAACATATTAACTTTATTCTTTGGGTTAATACGATTATGGTGATACCAAATATATATAGTTTTTTTTCTATATTTTACGACTTTTACAAATAAAAACCTAAGTATAAAAAATACACTTATAACTTTTTTATTTTTCCGTCGATTAAGTGGTCTTTTTGCGGGATAAGCTGTAGTTTTTAATGATACCATTTTGGGGTACATGTGATTTTTTGATCACTTCTTATTTAATTTTATGTGGGAGATGAGGTGTCCAAAAAAGAGCGATTCTGGCGTTTACATTTTATGTTTTTACGGCGTACAGCATGCGGGTTAAATAATGATATATTGTAATAGTTCAGACTTTTACGGATGCGGCGATACCAATTATATTTTTTTTTATTTTTTTTTACTATGCTCCAGGGGGAAAATGGGAAAAGGTTTTTTTTTTTAACTTGTAATATTTTTTGTTATTTTTACATAAAAAAACACTTTATTTTACTAACTTTTTTTTATTAGTTCCTCCCCAGGGGACTTTAACCTGCTATCATTAGATCGCTTACTAATGTATTGCAGTATATCGTGATTCTGACAGGCACCTATTAAGCCCTGCCGGAGGCAGCGCTTAATAGGAGCACAAAGATGGCGGAACTGGGGGCCTTCATTAGGCCCCCATGCAGCCATAGCAAACATCGCCACCCCGCGATTGCATTGCGGGGGGGGGGCGATGAGCTGTTAGAGGGGGTCGCCCCCTCTTTCAAACGATTTAAACTTCGCTGTCGCTATTGACCGCGGCATCTAACGAGTTAAACGAGCGGGATCGCGCTCGACCGCAATCCCGCTCATTACTCTGAAGTGTCGGCTGTAACATACAGCTGACACCCGCATCGTATGGAGCGGGTTCACTCCGTGAGCCCATTTCATACTTCCCCTACCCGACTTTGGCATATGGATACGTCAAATGTCGGGAAGGGGTTAACGCATTAAATACACAGTGGAAAGATTCTTTATCTTGACTTTTTTAATGACTTTTCATTGGCTTTTCTTGTGTGATATCACACTGCAGCAAGTTATTACAGTCAAGATAAAGATGGCTACATCCGTACAATTATCCCAATACCACAGTACAATAAATGTGGCGATTACGTGGTCGGGTACTGCTTCCACACTCTGGAATATTAATACTCCATCCCTACCTACAACCTGGAGCAGCTGCTGAGACCCTTCTGCGGCACTGAACAGACTTCAAAGGTTAGTGTGCGAAGGGCAGAAGGGGGATTGTCCTGAACCGGGGTGCAGAGTAAGGATAGGGGTTCAGGGGATGTGTACATTAGCTTGTGCTAGGTACATTACATAATTAAATGGGCTTCCAGGTAAATAAAAATCTGGCTATAGAATAAATGTTAAAATAACAAAACCATAATAACTCGCCTATTAAACCCCCCCACCGCTCCAGCGCTGATGCTGCACAGTACAATTAATACTGCCACACACCTCAGGACAATTAATGTCACCATCCCTAGTACAATTAATGCTGCCACTCACCCTCAGTACAGTTAATGCAGCCACACACAGAACAATTAAAGTACAATGAATCTACAAGAAATGCCATAAATGTTTGATCGGTGGGAGTACAATACTGGGCCCCCGATAATTGTCAGAATGTAGGTCCATTGATGGCTGCTTCTGTCACTTCCCATTAAGGCATTCTGACAGTCGGTGGAAGTCCCAGCGATCAGACTCCCACCAATCACACATGTTGAATGTTTGGAAGCCCAAATCCTGAATCTAAATGAGCAACATGCAACACTGAGATCTATTGATAACATGAAAAGGAGTTTACTGCTCACTTCGCAGACACTCGCTGGGGCAGATGCAGGGGAGTATGGAAGCATGGAGGTTCAGGCTAATAAGGCAGATAGCTGGGTGACATTTAGAAGGCGAGGTAGAGGGAAGAATGTCAGGGAGGCTAGTCCTGATCTAGCACACACGCAAACATTTTGCCAAGTTGGTGGATGAGGGGAATGTCAGTTCAGGGGTAGCGATGCTGCAGCAATATACTTCCTCTGACAGGCAGGGGACCTTATGTTTCAGTAAGGAGGGGAATAAAAGTGCAGTACAGGCCAGACAGGTGCTGGTAGTGGGAGATTCAATTATTTGGGGAATAGATATGACAATTTTTCACAAAGATCGGGATTGTCGAACAGTATATTGGCTTCCTGGCACTCGAGTTTGACATATCGCGGATAGTGTTGATAAATTACTGGGAGGGGCTAGTGATGACTCAGCTGTCATGGTGCATAATGGCATCAATGACAAATTTAGAGGTAGGTGGAATGTCCCCAAAAATGATTGAGGGACTTAGGCAATAAGCTTTGGACAAGGACCGCAAATTCAGTATTTTCTGAAATCCAGTACTGTTCTTGGATTCTTGGAGAACTGGGCCGACTTCTCTGTTGGCAATAGGCTCTTCAGTAGGGATGGGTGCATTTGTGCTCTGGGAGAAGATGTCTAGAAGGCTTGAGGAGTGTTTACACTAAGGGGGGATTCACACGAACGTGTATTCGGTCCGTGCGGGCCGCGTGGTTTTCACGCGCCACGCACAGACCGATAAAAGTCTATGGGGCAGTACAGACAGTCCGTGCTTTTTGCGCAGCGTTTGTCAGCTGCGCAAAAAGCGCGACATGCTCAATATCTCTGCGTATTTCGCGCATCACGCACCCATTGAAGTCAATGGGTGCGTGAAAACCACGCAGGTCGTACGGAAGCACTTCGTCTGAATCTGCCCTAAGGATCACGAGGGAGAGCAACTACACATGTAAAGGGCAAGATAGTGTAGTTAGGGAACTGGGACTTATTAATGAAATTGGAGTGCAACAGAGTGGATAAAATAGTTAATAAGAAAATGTTTGAAATAAAAAATAACCAAGTCCATGCTGACCAATGCTAGAAGCCTAACAAATAAAATTGACAAACTGGAATTAATAATGTCAGATGAAAATTATGACATAGTGGGAATAACTGGGATATGGCTGGATGATGACTATGACTGGGCGGTTAACTTACAGTATTAAAGTTTAGAAATGGTTGTAAAGAAATTGAAAGGGGGAGGGGTTTGCCTTAAACTTCTGTCTAAACCCCACACTACGAGGCAATTTATTTGAGGGAAATGATCATGTGGAGTCTCTATGGGTAGAAATACATGGAATGAAAAAACATAATAAAATACAGTTAGACGTTTGCCATAAACTACCCAATATAACATAATCCACTGAAAATCTACTACTAAGGCACATAAATGAGGCAGCAGATCACAATGAGGTTGATATCATGGGTGACTACAACTACCCAGATATAAATTGGGACACTGAAACCTGTGGATCTAATAAAGGAAACAGGTTTTTGTCAATAAATAACATTATTACCTTTCCCAACTGGTGCAGGACCCAACTACATGGATGCCCCTTTTGGACTTAATATTAACCAATAGACCTGACAGAATAACAGAGGTGCAGGTTGGGGGGAACTTAGGAAATAGTTACTATAATATAATAAACTTCCACTTGTCTTTCAATAGCGTGTAATGTCGAGGAGCCAACAAAATACTGAATTTCAGGAAGGCTTAGAGATGCCCTCAACCTCATTGACTGTGACAATGCCCTAAAAGAAAAAAAAAAAAAGAGTACAGATACTAAATGGGATATTTTTAAGAGCACATTAACTTTCATTGTGAGAGGCACATACTTTATGGAAATAAAAATGTTAGAACAGGAGAAAACCAATGTGGATAAATAAAAATATAAGGGGGGCAATAAATAACAAAAAGAAAGCATTTAAAGTACTAAAACAGGAAGGCAGTGAAGAAGCACTAAAAAAGCTATAAAGGAAAACAAGATAATGTAAAGAAACTGATAATATCAGCAAAGCTGGAGAAAGAGAGACCCATTGCCAAAGAGAGTATAACTAACTCTAAAATGTTCTTTAATATATCAATAATTTAAAGGCTAAAACTGAAAAGTGTTGGCGCTTTAAAAAGTAATGAGGGAGAAATTGTGGAGGGTGATGGAGAAAAAGCGAGTTTATTAATAAAAAAATTCTTCAATGTGTTCACAGAGGAAAATGAAATGTCAGGCCAGGCAAAATGCAGAGATATTAAGTAAATTCTCCATTAGATGTCACCTTTCTAACTCAGAAATTATTGCAGCGCCACCTTAGGAAGATTAAAATAGTCAAATCCCCGGGTCCAGATGGAATGCAACCCTGTGTTCTAAAGGACTTAAGTACAATGCTAGACAGGCCATTATTTCAGATATTTAAGGATTATATAATGACAGGGTCACTCCTCCTATAAACTGATTAGATTGGTTTGACAGGACCAATCCCTCATAAACATGCTGTTGTTCAGCTATAAGTTTATTTTCATTGAAATACTTCAGGATACAATTTCTTAGAAAACCTTTAAACGTTTCACATACCTATGGTTTCCATGCTCTCGTTTTGCCCCTTTACGAATGTTCGCACCACATTTGCTCTGCGCCAGTCCTGTGTAACAGACAGCGCCGGCGTCAGAACTTTGCGAACCTGGTTCAAGTGCTGGATCCCACTCTCCTTGGGGGGGGGGTGGGCCACTCGGCCGCCGGGTGCTAATACTGCTATCATGGCTCCTCCAGGAGCGGAATCCCCGACCAGAGGGTTGCTGAAATTCTGGCCGAAGATTCCGCTCCTAGAGGGAGCTTCTAACGTCCCTGTCCATATATGGACAGTGATGTCAGGGGCTCCTCCTGGACTGGAATCCCCAGCCAGATCATTGCTGACCCTCTGTCTGGGGAATCCACTCCTGGAGAAGCCCCTTATGTCACTATCTATATATAGAGAGTGACGTCAGTGGCTCTTCCAGGAAGAGAATCCCCTGCCAGAGCGTTGCCGGTGCTCTTTCCTGGGATTCCACTCCAAGAGGGAGCCCCTGTCTAGGAGCGCAATCCCCCCAGAGCATTGCCGATTCTCTGGCCGGGGATTCCGCTCCTGGAGAAGCCCCTGACATCACTATCCATATATGGACAGTGAGACATCACTATCCATATATGGATAGTGACATCAGGGGCTCCTCCGGGACCGGAATGCCCAGCCAGAGTGTTGCCTACGCTCTGGCCGGGGATTCCGCTCCTGGAGAAGCCCCTGGCGTCACTATCCATATAAGAATGGCAATTCTCTTGCTGGGGATTCCACTCCTAGAGGGAGCCCCAATTGCGCTATCTACACGGAGGAGGGTATAGCGCTATCTACAGGGGAGTGTGTGTGGCACTATGTACAGGGGGTGTGTGGCACTATGTACAGGGGGTGTGTGTGTGGCACTATGTACAGGGGGCTGTGTGGCACTATCTACAGGGGGCTTGTTGCACTATCTACAGGGGGCTGTGTGGCACTATCTACAGAGGGCACCGTGGCATTATCGACAGAGAGCACTGTGGCTTAATCTACAGAGGGCACTGTGGCAATATCTACAGAACGTACTGTGGCACTATCTACAAAGGGTACTGTATATATGGGGCACAACTTGAGGGCCTACCTTCTATATGGGAACATAAAGGGGGCCTAACTTTTATATGGGGGCACAAACTGGGGGCCTAACTTCTTTATGGGGGCACAAACTGGGGGCCTAACTTCTATGTGGGGCATAAACAGGGCCTAACTTCTATATGTGGGCACAAACTGCAGTTATTACCTGTTTTACTGCCGCTGTGAGTTCCACCGCAAAGGGGCCCACTAAGGCCCCATGCACACGACCGTAAAAAAACTCAATTTTTGCGTACCGCAAACGCGGTCCGCAAAAATTGACCCATTCGATTTCATTGAACGCAGACACCTTTCCGTAGCGCTACGGATGGGTGTCCGTGACGTAGAAATGTTCCGAAAATTATGTAACATGTCCGTTCTTTTGCATTTTGCGGGCTGTGCTCCCATACTTTGCATGGGAGCACGGCCCGAAAATGCGGGTGGCAGTCGGCGGCCGGCCGTGCCTGCAATCGCGAGCCGTGATTGCGGGCACGATCGTGTGCATGGGACCTTAGTCTGTGTCGCCAAAGGACCCACATAAACCTGGAGCCAGCCCTGCCAGTGAGTGTAAAAAATTCAATAAACAAGGAAGGGAAAAACATGAAAATAGAATTTAGTATTAAATAATTTTAACATAAAGCAGAAATAAGTGACAAATTTCAGAAACTTAAAAGAGCAGAATGATGTCATCTTTTCAATGGGCTTGTTTCTTTGTTCCCTGCAGTCACATATGATTCAGTTTATTATTCAGCTTATATTATTGATTCATAATCTGTGTAAACAAATAACATTACGAACCTTTCATAATGACTCCAAAGATTAATTTTCCGAGAAAAATTAAAACATCTGGAAGTAACGGTTCCAAATATTAACAAATGAGAAATAACTGAAGTTAGTCTGAACAAAATAAATAGCACGGGAGCAATTACTCTGAAGAAACAATAAAAGCATAACAAAATAATAAAAACAAGTACAAGTGGTTTCTTTCCAGTCACTCTTCAGATGAATACATATTCAAGACATGCAGCCAAGAGCTGAAATCTAAATAAATAAACAACATTCTATGTTGATTGACATGTCTGATTATAATAAAGAGAAGCTCCAGTCACAATTATTATTGACTAAGATAAATGGTAGAAAATAATATATTTCATGTAACACATTTATTTTATTTTGAATTAAAGGAAAGGTGTCATGAAATTATCTTTTAAATTAATTTGTGTTTCTATTTAACCCCTTAATGACCAGCCTACTTTAGACCTTAATGACCAAGCCACTTTTTACGTTTTTCCATCGTCTCATTCAAAGAGCTATAACCTTTTTATTTTTGCGCCGACATAGCTGGTATAAATAACACAATAACTTTATTCAGTGGGTTGTTGCGATTGCAGCTACTTCTACACAGTGATAACAGTTTTTTTTTTTCAAAATCATTTGTTTTTGGGTCTCCATATTTGAAGAGCCGTAGCATTTTTATTTTTTCGCCAATCCCAGTGTGGGTGGGCTTTTTTTTTGCGGGACGACTTGTAGTTTTTATCGGTACCATTTTGGAGTAGATGCGACTCTTTGATCACTTTTTATCACATTTTTTTAAGGCTAGATTCAAAGAAAACAGCAATTTTTGCATATTTTTTTTATTTTATTTTTTACGACGTTCACCGTGCGGGTTAAATGATGTAATAAGATTATAGTTGGGGTCGTTACGGACGCGGCGATACCAAATATGTGTAACTTTTTAACTTCATTTTGTTTGTTAATAATAAAGCAGTTTGTAAGGGGGAAAAGTGGGGTTTTCATTTTATTTTATTTTTTCACTTTTTATTAAACTTTTTTCTAAACTTTTTTACTAGTCCCACTAGAGGACTTCACTATGCGATTATCCGATCGCATTTATAATACACTGCAATACTTTTATCGCCGGGTGTCAGTGGGATGAGAGGGAGCTCCATCCCTCTCTCCAAAACCACTCAGATGCGGTGCACGCTATTTTTTGCGTGCGCAATACGCACACATTCGTGTGAATAAGGCCTAAGGGTGTATGCACACAGTGCGGTTTTGCCGCGTATTTCCCACGTGGGGGAAAAGCACATAGAAAAATAGCTGACTAAAGGTTTAGAGAGCTTCTCTAACAACAAGGTAGAATAATTATCGCAGTCTCTTCAGGTAATTCAACGTGAAACTTCCTCTGACATCACAGAAGTCAATACTGAGGCAGACCAAGTTTCTCTAGAAGGGAATTAAGAGGCTCCATGGCCCTTAACAAAGTCAATCAGGATGACCGAGCAGTCTAGGGCTCTGCGTTAAGTTGCATTTCCCCCCTGGACTCGGTGATTCTGACACCAGATCCCTTCCTGTAGGGTGCGCCTCCAACTCTCTTCTGAAACTGATAGGTGCACCCTGTGATTCCAAACTCATGAATCCATCAGATGTGGAAACATCTTAGAGACGTGAGGTGCCGGTCCAGAGAATTGGATCTTGTCGATTACAGATGCATCTCAACGAAGTTGGGAATGCTCCTAGAGCGGTAGACAGACCGGGCCTCAAAGAGTCCCCTCTAGAGCTCTATGTCCTTGATCCTAAAGGAACTAAAAGAGGCAGGGTGGTACTTGATCAGAACCCCTTCTCAGAAAATTTGGAAAGATCTTCCTTTTTTTTTTTTTAAACCTGTTTATATTGAAATTTCCAACTTTTCCAGGAAGGGGTACAGAAGAGAAAATGTGTGGGGGTGTTGGGGTAAGGGAGGGTTATACAAATACAATTGCATATTCCGAAATATTTATTTCAATAGTATAATGTACAAAGTTGATTTTTATAATCTTCTGATGGTTTTCAATCAAATATTTAGCATTTTAATACATGGCCTTCAATGGATACTTTAGATCAGACTATTATCATTTCTTGGTGGGGGAACCATAGTGGGACATCTGGGCCTATACATAGTCCAAAGTGTTGGGCCGCTGCCCCAAATGTATAGGATCAGTTTCAATTTCAAGATCGGTGAAGATCCTAAGAGGGTTTGTTCTGAGTACCAAGCAGTGGGGCCAAAGCAAGATTTTAGTTTAAAGAGACTCTGTCACCACATTATAAGTGCCCTATTTCCTACATAAGGAGATCGGCGCTGTAATGTAGGTGACAGTAATGCTTTTTATTTAAAAAAACGATCTTTTTTCACAACGTTGGGAGCGATTTTGGTTTATGCTAATGAGCTTTCTTAATGCCCAAGTGGGCGTACTTTTACTTTCGACCAAGTGGGCGTTGTACAGAGGAGTGCATGACGCTGACCAATCGGCATCATGCACTCCACTCCATTCATTTACACTGCACTAGCGATATAGATATATCACTATGTGCAGCCTCATACACAAGCCCTAACATTACTACAGTGTCCTGATAATGAATACACATGACCATCCAGCCTGGACGTCATGTGTACTCAGAATCCTGACACTTCTGACTCTTTTTTTGTGAGATTTCGGCAAGTGAAACCAAATCTCGTTTAGCTCCGTGATCTCGCGAGATTTGGTTTCACTTGCCGGAATCTCACAAAAAAAGAGTCAGAAGTGTCAGGATTCTGAGTACACATGACGACCAGGCTGGATTTCATGTGTATTCATTATCAGGACACTGTAGTAATGTTAGGGTTTGTGTATGAGGCTGCACATAGTGATATATCTATATCGCTAGTGCAGTGTAAATGAATGGAGAGGAGTGCATGATGCCGATTGGTCAGCGTCATGCACTCCTCTGTACAACGCCCACTTGGTCGAAAGTAAAAGTACGCCCACTTGGGCATTAAGAAAGCTCATTAGAATAAACCAAAATCGCTCCCAACGTTGTGAAAAAAGATCGTTTTTTTAAATAAAAAGCATTACTGTCACCTACATTACAGCGCCGATCTCCTTATATAGGAGATAGGGCACTTATAATGTGGTGACAGAGTCTCTTTAAGTTTAATCCTGTCATGGAGAAGGTTTATAAAGTTGTTCCAGATTTGGAAAAAGTGTTTTACTTTTTTCTCTCTGGACAGGGAGGCCTCTATCCAGTCCATGCAAAAAAGGTAAGATAACTTCTCAAGGAAGAGCCGGATAGTAGGTGGAGAGGGTGTGATCCAGCAATGTAAAATAGTTTTACGTGCTGCTGCGGAGACAAACAGTAACAGATTTTTTTCATGCTGGGGTGTTATGTTATGTTCAGGTGGAATAATGCCATATAGGCTCCCCAGATCTGCATTTGGACATGTATTCAGCAAGTTGGTGGTGACAAAAACTGTATTTGTTTCCAAAATGCTTGTATTTGAGGACATGACCAAAGACAGTGGAGTAATTTTGCATTGGGCGAGCAATATTTTGGGCAGGAATGATCTGTGGTGTTGCCTATCATAAAGCCTCTATGTGGGGAGATGTAAGCAGTGGGAAAGATCTTGATATGGACAGAGTTGAATCTACCCATTCTCTGCTGTAAATATGCAAGGCTCCAACTGAGTCAAAGGCTAACAGTCCGGGAGCAATGTCTCTGAATCTAGAGATCTTCAAGCAGATCACCAGGATGTGGGAAGTGGCAGAGGTCGATCTCATGGCCAACAGGTTCAGCACCAAGGTGGATACATTCTCTCCCTTTGTCAGGGTGACAATCCCTTAGAAGTGGATGCCCTGTCAATCCCTAGGAGGTTCAAGCTGGCCTACATTTTCCTTGATACCCAGGGTATTAATGAAAATCAGGCAAGACCAGGCCACAGGAAAAGCCATCATACCATTCTGGCCACAGAAGTCATGGTATTCCCACCTCATTCAGATGAGTCGAGGGTGTTACTGGAGACTTCCCCCCAGTGCAGAACTTGGTGTCATAGCACACAAACTCTGCCAGGACCCAAAGAGTCTCAACCTAACAGCCTCAAGGTTGATCAGCCCCTTTAGAAGCTAAAGGGCTCTGCAATCAATTCATGAAGACCTGCCCACAGTCCAGGTCTGGAACTACCAAGAAGACTTACACAAGTGGCGAATTGATTGTTTCAGCTTTATATTCCATTTAAGGAGGGGATAGTTGCAACCCGCAGCTTAACAACATACTACACTTCCAGCAGGAAGGATTCGGGAAAGGACTGAGTCTATCGACCTGGAAGGCACAAAATTTAGCCCAGGCCGCATTTTGGAGAAGATCCTTGTCACAGGAGCCCTTAGTGAAAAGGTTCCTGAAACAGTCTTCTAAAGTTATCCTCCGACCTATTGCAAAAGGAGACTTTGCATTAGTCCCTCGAGGTTTATGATCAACTAATTCTGAACCTCGGGAAGAGGTCCCACATAGTTACTTATCCTAAGTGGTTATTTCCTTCTGGTCATAGTCCAGGGCGGACAAAGTAGGTGGAGAGCCCCGTGTAAGGGGTGGGGTGTGTGGGACCCCATATTCTCCAATGGTTTACCATGGCACACTAGGTTGTGTCATTCAAACCGTGCACCAGTAACTGTGAGCACGGTTTCGGTCACTCAATTATGTTACACCTGTGCATCTGCACAGTTTGCACATAAGGGATGTCCGCCCCGCACCATAACATTTTTCAGAACAGGGGAACTTCAAGCCTTGTCATCGGTGGATCCATACATCAGGTTCCTCCAGGACATGGTTTGCTGAAGCTACTACCAGGCTTCACTCCAAAGTTCCTCATTTGTAACCTGAAATCAGGTCAATTCCCTTTCAGTGTTCTGGCACGTGAATCCTCTCATGAGGAACATAATCTCCATTCTTAGATCTCCGCTGTTGTTCTGAGATCTAATGGGCATGGAGTAAGATATTAGGAAGGTTGAAAATGTATTGTTTCCTGAAAGAAACAAAGACTTAAATCCACCAAACCTACCCTGGGTAGATGAAGTGTAGAGGCTTACATTGTTAGATCACTGATTCACATAATTTTGTCTAAAACTACTCAACTAGAGCAGTGGCCCCCTTTTGGGCTAAATAAAGGCTGAGCCCGCGGGATCAGATTTACTGTGCAGCTTGAAGCTTGCACTTAATATCTATCAAGCATTATAGGCTGAATTTTTGGTTCTGTGAAGAGACGGCTCATGAGCGGTCAATCTTGAGTTCCACCAATCAAGAGGACCCTCCCGATGGGGATACTTCTTGCTATTTCCCCATTATTGTTCTTCTGCAGGACATAAGGGAAGAGTAGATTTCTTACATGAATCTGTTTTCTCTTAGTCCCTGCTTCAGCACAAGCTTCCCGTACTTAACTAAGGCTACTACTTTATAATTAACACATGGTAGGAGGGGCTGGATGTCCTTATGTAGGGAGGAGACTCATTTGATTCGTTTGATTAACCACTTCCTGACCAATCCCAGTTTCAAGTTTTAGCCATGTGCCGATTTAAAAGCAAATTGTTCTTCTATTACTATTCCAATCTACATGTATTTGGTCTTGTTTTTCTCAGAACATGTTGGGCTTCCATCTTGTATAAATGTAAAAGGAAAAAATGGAAATAAATAAAATAAAAAATGTGCTTATGTAATTTTAGGTGATGTTTTGTTACATCTGGTGCATGCCACTGGGTAAAACACACCTGAATACATTTTTGGCAACTTCTGCAGACTTTAACGATACCAAATATGTGTGTATGTCTTACACGCTGGGCGCAAGGCGGAGCTTACAATGAATGGTGCGCAAACTGGCTTTTGGAGAGCACATTTTTAAAAGCTGTTCCAAAGCGATCTTTGTGTACGCGTCCAGTGACACCGCCAAAGTCGCTGTTTAGCCCCAGCCTAAAACTGTACAATACATCAATATATATGATATAAAGATATAAAGAGATAGGTAGAAATAATAATAATCTTTATTTGTATAACGCAAAAAAAACAAAACGCTATTTAGGTCTATCTATATATCTATCTATCTAATATCTATATATCATCTATTTATGTCCTATCTATATCATATCTATCTATCTGATTGATAGATAGATAGATAGATAGTGTGTATCTATCTATCAATCTATCTATCTGATAGATGGATAGATATTAGATAGATATATAGATAGTTAGATAGATACACACACTATCTATCATCTAATTGTCAAATCTATCTCCCTCTTTCATATAAGATAATTATTAGATAGATATTACATAGATAGATATCATAGATATTAGATAGAAAAAAATATATTTATTGCTTTATTATCCACTGTTCTCCCTCTCCTGACAGCCTGCCAGGAGAGGGGGAAGTTAGAGAGGGGGTGCCACGAGATGGGGGGATGTCGCGAAGAGGGTTGCGGGGGGTGCTGCGAGAGAAGGGCGGGGTGTTGTGATGGGGGGCGGGGATCGCTGCGAGGGGTGTGGGGGCTGCCGCGAGGATGGGGAAAGTATAGTGATCATTGGGACAGTTATCTATAGACAGCTGTATCACGGAACTAAATGCCGCTACAGAGCGGAAAACAGGCTATCTCTGCAGGACGTTCTAAAACGGCCCTGCAGAGTTAATTAAGGACCACCCGAACGTTATAATACCGATTATTCATATCCATATTTATTCATGTACTGTATTGTGTCCATATTGATTACTTATTATCTTTTTATGGTGTTTTTTTTCTTCTTCTGTATTTACATTTATATTTGCTTCCAAATGGTTCTACAAATATTTATTGATTATAGGTGTAAATATGCATCAAACTAAGAGGCTGTGTATTTTTCAAGCTTCTCTTACTTCTATATAGGGAATATGGTACCAATATGTACATTGTTAGAACATGTTTTATATTTGAATGAGACTTTAACAAATATGGCTATGTAAAGTCAAAATAGCTTATCATTGACTTTAGAAATAAGCCTATCTCACTGGCCTTGAGACAGCATGCTTCTTTCCCATAGCCATCTAGTATTTCAAAGCTGTAAGCATTAGAATGAATCTGCACAGGGCATGCATACACTTTTGGAGTTTTCTCCCTAGGCATGGACCAATTGCATAAGATACACATAGATCTAAATAGCAAATAGTTCATATTTTATTGTAAGTTGAGTGGAACTCCTATTGTAAGGATATATATTCCACCCCATTTTTATAATGACCCTGGATCACATTGTGGAAAATCTCTTCCAACCTATGGCTCTTATGTTGATATTCATAGAGTGTAATGATATACTAGACCTTGTGTAGACTAAATCCCCACAGTACCACAATAGAACACAACTCTCTGATACAATACTCATGTTACTGAATTACTAATGCATTTAAAAGCCAACATCCCCTTTTCTTAGTGCACCCTGGGGAATTCCACCCAAGAAGTATCTCAGATAGCTTGTTTATAAGACAGTGAAGTCTTAATCCTATGTGGCTGAATGTCAAATTGGTACAGAAACCATGTGGAACAGCAGCATTATTAGGAGCCTAGTTGTAACATGCGAGGTCGCAGACCGCAGACTCCTTCCATCCTGCAGAGGTCTTCCTCCCCAGAGATGCCAGCACATGCAGCCGTCCTGTCCTGCAGTGACCACTGGGGTGCGTGCTCAAGCTCATTCCCGGCCTTAAAGGGAATGTGTTGCCAGCAAAACATGTTTGTTTTTTTTAAATTAAACATTTAGTGTGTAGGTGATTAAACATTGTTCAAATTTTTTTTATTTTTTTCACGAGTCAGGAAATATTATAAATTAGATTCTAATTTATAATATTTCCCATTGCTGGTCACTAGATGGAGCTATTCCCAAAATTGCAGCATTGCATGTGGTAAAGCAACCACATTGCTTTTTGCTGCAAAATTGGGAAAAAAGCACTCGCTCTAGTGAGCTCTAGTGAGCTCTGCCGGGATAAACGAGGGGTTTGAACGGTCTAACCTCCTACACTGTGTGTCGCCATTTTTTGAGCTAACACACAGTGTAGTAGGTTTACATACAGTAGTAAACACACACAAACACGAACATACATAGAAATCTCTTACCTGCTCCTGCCGCCGCGGCTCCCTCCGGCCCGTCCGCTCCGTCTGCTGCCGCTGGTCCAAGTGCACAAGTCCGGAAGCCGCGACCGGAAGTAGTAATCTTACTGTCCGGCCGCGACTTCCAGTCCACAGGAAAATGGCGCCGGACGGCGCGCATTTCAAATTGGACTGTGTGGGAGCGGCGCATGCGCAGTTCCCACACAGACGGCGTACACAGAAGTGGATGGGACGGGACCCGTTCGCAGTCCCTATGGGACTGTGGCTGCCGTATTCCATGTCTGTATGTGTCGTTAATCGACACATACAGAAATGGAAAAAAAATGGCAGCCCCCATAGGGAAGAAAAAAGTGTAAAAATAAGAAAAAGTAAAACACAAACACACAAATAAATATAAACGTTTTTAATAAAGCACTAACATCTTTAACATATTAAAAAAAAAATTGTGATGACACTGTTCCTTTAATGGGCCAGAGCACACACATGTTTTAGATTGACTGATTTCTCCTATGATCACCCTGGACTAGAAGAAGAGCCCTGCCGCTTCCTTCATTGCCTGATCTTTGTTGTGTTTACCCGTGTTAGCCTTTGCAAATGCTCCCTTAGTGTTTTCCAGTTCCCGGTGTTCCCGTTCCTGCTACCTGTATTCTGTATCCTGTGCTACCTTGTTCCTGTGCCGTAAGGAGTTGGAGTCGTGTTGTGTCGTATACTACGCCTGTTGTATTTCACCGCGCCTGGTGTCTGCCTGCTGCCAAGGTCCCATCCGAGCCTGCCATCGCTACTGTCTGTATTGCCACAGGTACCCTTATTCAAACTATTGACTTTGCCTTGGTATCCTGTTTGGCCAGCTGCTATCCCGCTACGGCAGTACGGCGCAGTGGGTCCACACACCCATCGTGACACTAGTATTGGGACCACTTGTACTTGTGGGAGTGATACAAGGTAACATTCTGTTCCTATTTGATCTATTGCAATCCATAGGAAACCACTCTTTCAGGAGATAAGAAATTTAGGAAGAGAGAGAACAAAAATATGAGTCAGATCCCACTGAAGAAGACCACCATGTGTGGCTTGAATATTAGTGACAATACAATCTTCACCATACTGATCGTGAACTGAGACCCCGAGAAAAGATGGGGGATATCTATTGTGTTCATTTCATCTAATTTTCGATAAAGTTGTACTGTAGATGCTTCGATGGGGAATGGGAGGCTCTTCTGAGCGGTGTCTCCTTACTCACTCAGGCGAAGAAAGTGCCTTTCTCATTGAGCCCATCAAGAAAGCCATCACTTCTCTAACAAAAAGCTTGGATCCAGATTGATTCCCCGCTGAATGGTACAAAATGCGCATAGAAGAATTAAAAGAGGGACTTAAAGGGAATGTGTCGCAAATTAAACCTTTTTTTTTTAAGTGTCGTTACTTATTTCTATTATATATTTTTACGTTTTTTGCTGTATTTTTTTTTCTTCCATATGGTGGAAAGTATTAAAAATCAAATAATTATTTGACATGTTTTCCTATGTTGGCCACCAGGGGGAACACTTCCCAGAATTACAGCAAGGTGAATAAGGCAAAGCAACCTGACTCACAGCTGCTGTAAATGTGGGAGGGAATCTTACCCCCCCTCCCACAAGCCAGGAAAAGGTGTCTTCAAATTGCTAAGCAGTGTCCAGCAGCCATTTTGGGTGTGTTATAGGACACACCAAAAGGCTAAGGCCTCATTCACACGACCGGGTCCAAGTGTCGGCCGGGAAAATCGGCCGTTTTTGGCCGATTTTCCCGGCCGGTTTGCATCCGTTCCGATTCCGTTCCGGGCCATGTTACCGTTTTTACCCGCCGATTTGGACCCAATTTGTATCCAATTTTTTCCCTGTCTGTTTTATAATCGGATGAATTTCATTTAAATTTGTTGCCACACACAGCCCTTTGTAGATAATGCCACAGCCCCCCTGGTAGGTAATGCCACCCAGCCCCCTGTTGGTGATGCCACACAGCCCCCTGTAGGTGATGCCACACAGCCCCCTGTAGGTTATGCCACACAGCCCCCTGTAGGTGATGCCACACAGCCCCCTGTAGGCGATGCCACACAGCCCCCTGCAGGCGATGCCACCCTGCCCCTGCAGGCGATGCCACCCAGCCCCCTGTAGGAATGCCACCCTGTCCCATGTAGGTAATGCCACCCAGCTCCCTGTATGTAATGCCACCCAGCCCCCTGTAGGTAATGCCACCAAATCCCCTGTAGGTAATGCCACCAAGTCCCCTGTAGGTGATGCCACCAAGTCCCCTGTAGGTGATGCCACCAAGTCCCCTGTAGGTGATGCCACACAGCCACCTGTAGGTGATGCCACACAGCCCCCTGCAGGTGATGCCACCCTGCCCCCTGTAGGCGATGCCACCCTGCCCCCTGTAGGCGATGCCACACTGCCCCCTGTAGGCGATGCCACACTGCCCCCTGTAGGTGATGCCACACTGCTCCCTGTAGGTGATGCCACCCAGCCGCCTGTAGGTGATGCCACCCAGCCCCCTGTAGGTGATGCCACCCAGCCCCCTGCAGGCGATGCCACCCTGCCCCCTGCAGGCGATGCCACACAGCCCCCTGTAGGCGATGCCACACAGCCCCCTGTAGGTGATGCCACACAGCCCCCTGTAGGTGATGCCACACAGCCCCCTGTAGGTTGCACCCATCCCCCCCCCTTCCAGGAGAAGTCACTGACTTCAATGTCCATTTATGGACAGTGTAGTCACTGACTTCTCCTGGAGAGGAATTCCCTGCCACAGGTCGGGAATTCCGCTTCAGAAGTGAGTGACGTCACGGTGTCCATATATGGACAGTGTAGTCACTCACTTCTCCTGTAGCGGAATCCCCGGCCATAGAGTCAGGGATTCCGCTGCAGAAGTGAGTGACATCGCTGTGTCCATATATGGACAGTGTAGTCACTCACTTCTCCTGTAGCGGAATCCCCAGCCATGGAGCCGGGGATTTCGCTGCAGAAGTGAGTAACTTCGCTGTGTCCATATATGGACAGTGTAGTCACTCACTTCTCCTGTAGTGGCATCCCCGGCCATAGAGTCGGGGATTCCGCTGCAGAAGTGAGTGACTTCGCTGTGTCCATATTTGGCACAGTGTAGTCACGCACTTCTCCTGTAGCGGAATTCCCGGCCATAGAGTCAGGGATTCCGCTGCAGAAGTGAGTGACTTCGCTGTGTCCATATATGGACAGTGCAGTCACGCACTTCTCCTGTAGCGGAATCCCCGGCCGGGGATTGGGGTTTCCGACTCCTACAGGGAGCAAAAAAAGACCCTCCTCCTCCTCCTCACATGCACTCTGCACTGTGAGGAGGAGGAGAAGAGAGAGTGCACGAGCGACGGTAGACCCGGCCATCACTCGGGACCCATTCCGGTGATGGCCGTGTATTACCCGGCCCCATAGACTTCTGAAAATAGGGCATGTCCCATTTTTTGACGGCCGGTTCTCCCGGCCATCAAAAAATCGGTCGTGTGAACAGCCCCATTAGGGGTCTATTGTTCCTAATGCAGCCGGGTGCCAGCCGATTTATGAACGGCCGGCACCCGGCCGGGAAACCCTGCCATGTGAATTCCGCCTAAGGGTATGTTCACACACTTACTAAACAAAGGTAAAACAGCTCATGATTTTCAGCCATTTTTTAATAAAACTCGCGTTTCTTAACGGTCGTTTTTGGAGCTGTTTTTCTATAAAGTCAATGAAAAACGGCTCCAAAAACGTCCCAAGAAGTGATGTGCACTTAATTTTGGTGGGCGTCTTTTTACGTGCCGGTTTTGGAAAACGACCACGTAAAAAACGCCCTGTCGGAACAGTTTCCGATTTTTCAGCTGTAAACATTGTGCGTGGCCTTACCCTTAGGGCTTATTCAGACGAATGGGATATACGTCCGTGCAACGCGCGTGATTTTCACGCGCGTTTCACGGACCTATATTAGTCTATGGGGCCGTGCAGACAGTTGCGTGATTTTTACGGAGCGTTAGTCCGCTGCGTAAAAGTCATGACATGTCCGTTCTTTGAGCGTTTTTCTCGCATCACACACCCATTGAAGTCAATGGGTGCGTGAAAACCACGCATGTCGCAATGAAGCACTTCCGTGTGACGCGCGTGGTTCGCGCAACAGCAGTGAAAAGGATGAATGAAAACAGAAAAACACCACGTGCTTTTCTGTTTACAAACATCCAAACGGAGTGTCATAATGATGGCGGCTGCGCGAAAATCACGCAGCCGCGCATCATTCGCTGCTGACAGGCAAAAAGCACACGCTCGTGTGAATCCAGCCTTAGGCCGAGTTTACACAAGCGTGTGCGTTTTGCGCACGCAAAAAACGCGGTGTTTTGCCTGCGCAAAAGGCACTTAACAGCTCCGTTTGTCAGCAGCGTATGATGCGCGGCTGCGTGATTTTCGCGCAGCCGCCATCATTATGACACTCCGTTTGGATGTTTGTAAACAGAAAAGCACGTGGTGCTTTTCTGTTTTCATTCATCCTTTTCACTGCTGTTGCGCGAATCACGTGCGTCCCACGCAAGTGCTTCCGTGTGCCATACGTGGTTTTCACGCACCCATTGACTTCAATGGGTGCGTGATGCGCGAAAAATGCTCAAAGAACGGACATGCCGTGACTTTTACGCAGCGGACTCACGATGCATGAAAATCACGCACCTGTCTGCACGGCCCCGTAGACTAACATAGGTCCCTGCGACGCGCGTGAAAATCACGTGCGTCGCACGGACGTATAACACGCTCATGTAAATGAGCCCTTAGAATTATGAAAGTGAAGTGAATGACTTTTCAGTTGACCGGTTCACACACCGTGTATTTGATACGTTTTTGTTTTTTTGCAAAAAAACACATTAAAAAAACGCTTGATTACACTTGATTTTGCGTGTTTGGGGGGATTTGTGTGTGTGTGAACCCCGTCTGATGAACCGGTAACCTAGGTCCGATCACATGACAGAGGGGGATCACCAAAAACCCTGTGCACCCTCAGCCCGTCCATCCAGCCCTTTCCTGGGTATATCTACTTCTGGGAAAGCTGGGTGACCACCATTACCCCTCCTACTGGAGTGTTTGGGGATGTGACTAATGAACGTCTCACACTCCAGTAGGAGGGATAATGGTGGTCACCCAGCTTTCCCAGACCCCTGAACGGTAAATCTCTCTAGTTGTGCTGAGACTGTTTGGGGATGTGACTAATGAACCTCTCAGTCTACGCACAACTAAAGAGATTTATCGTTCAGGGGTCTGGGAAAGCTGGGTGACCACCATTATCCCTCCTACTGGAGTCTGTTTGGGGATGTGACTAATGAACCTCTCACACTCCAGTAGGAGGGGTAATGGTGGTCACCCAGCTTTCCCAGACCCCTGAACGGTAAATCTCTCTAGTTGTGCTGAGACTGTTTGGGAACGTGACTGATGAACCTCTCAGTCTCAGCACAACTAGAGAGATTTACCGTTCAGGGCTTTCCCTGTACAGTTGCATCATGTGTCCTTCAGACAGGGGGGGCCGTTAGGGGGGGTCCCGTCGGGGGGCGTTAGGAGGGGGCCGTCAGGGGGGGCCCGTCGGGGGTCACGAGAGCGGGGGTCTGTGAGATAGAGAGTGGGACAGACAGAGAAACACATCTTACCTGCAGTGCAGCTGGTCTTCAGTATGGCGCCTGCTATATCCCTGCAAACAGCTGCTCTGCTGTGTGACTCTGACCTGCGTTTGCGCAGTACAGAGCCAGAGAGCAGAATCAATGGAACGGCTCCCGTTCATTGTGCCCTATGCAATGTAGCTGCCGTATTCCATCTCAGTATGTGTCGTAATCGACAGATACAGAGATGAAAAACAAAATGGCAGCCCCCATAGAGAAGTAAAAGTTAGAAAAAAGAAAAAAGTAAAACACAAACACACAAATAAATAAAATGTATTTTAATAACATACTAAAAGCAATATTATATAAAAAAACATTTTTTCGCGACACCCGTCCTTTAAAGGGGCAGGGTTGTTACAACAGGGGGTGTAGAGGTTGCGGTCGCACTCGGGTCCTGGTGCCTGAGGGGGCCCAAATTGTCTCTGACTTATATGAGGAGTCTAGTAATATAAATAATGCATGATAGTTTGGGGCCCTGTTACAGATTTTGCATTGGGTCCTAGGAGCTTCAAGTTACACCTCTGTTAAGAGGTACTGTATGTAAATTTGCATTGAATAATGGCTTGATACTACCATTGTTGAAATACATATACCGGTGAAGCCTCACAAATAAAGGTCCTGAAATGAGTGCTGTTACCTTATTGGTAGTTGGTTCAAATTACTTTATTACTTTAATTTTATGCCTTGGATAAAAGCATCATTTTACAATGTAATAAAAAATTATTTTTTTTTACGTATATTGAGATACTATACTACAACTGGTGGGAACTACTGTAGATTCCCTAGGCAATGAAAAGGGTTTGTCTCTTTAGTTTGAGTTTTCAGATGAACACTATCACAGAATTACAGTTATTGCAGATTACCAGGGACATATTTGTAGCTAAACCAAATCTTTAAATCTCTTACCCGATGTTATTTGATTGTCATTCAAAAACTTAAAACATGGGCATCCCTCCACTTTAATTGATCAGAAGGATTACACTCTCTTTATAGAGGCTGTTGCCAGAGTGGGAGAAGGCCCACTGTAGCACTGTGTTCTTACCTAACGCTTGGCCCACAAGTCCATTGGACCTATATTCTGGTTATAATGCCCTCCTGCATTTGAATGCCGCATTGGTACCTGTACGCACGATGAATTCGTTATAAGAGAGCATACAAAGGTATGATTATTAACCCAAGTGCTTCCATTTTATATCAAAATGTATTTATGCACAGAGGTTCACTTTAAGGAAACATTATCACCATTTGTAATATTTTAATGTTCCATTAGGAAGAAAGAAAAATAACCAATGCAGTCTGAATATACATATTACAGTTACACAATGCTTCTTAAATATATCAGAGGCTTCAAGGTTTCAGTGTTTACTGTGACTCGTAGCACAGTCATAGTGCAGTCATATTCAGAAACAGTAACAGTAAACCACCTGATCTTTTATGTACATTTACTGCACAATTAAATGCAAATTATTGGTCACTGTAAAATTACTGCCACATAACTACTTTTTTAGCTCTCACAAGACCTCCGCAGATCAGCAGAATGATGGGGCCCCTTGATTGTTGACACGGGCACAGGACTGTACATATAATTATGACTGTGCCTGGTACTACAGCTCATTCCCATTCAAGTGCTTAGTTCCCTTTATTCTGCTCATCGTCAGAGTTCCGGGTTGTTGGACCTTCAACAATCAAATATAAATGGTCTTTCCTAAATAAAACATAAGAAATCTTGTAACTGTATAAACTATAAATTGGGATTAATCCAATGGTTTATCTTACACATCGCTGATAGACAAATATATGGCCATTGATTCCAGATCATACTGACAAATGTGAGAATGTATTGATATCAGCATCGCAGTTATCACCTGATGTGTTCTCTTATTGCCTTACGGTATGAAGGGTAATTAGTGATTATGTATCTAGGGTTCCTTTCTTCACAAGAACGGAAAGCCCAGTAGGGGCCGGGTGTAGCGATGGTTAATAGCAGGGGTGGGATCCGGTCGATTCGCCCCGGTTCTCCCGGACCAGTTGTTAAAATTACAGCCGGTTGCAGAACCAGGGTGAGGCGGGAAACTGGAACTGGTCCCCTGCACTTAATTGTATCTACATCCTTAGGACGCGGATACAATTGAGTTGCCTAGCGCTGCCCTGGCGAGGCACAGGATGCCTCACCATTAGGTGCTTTTGTGATGACACAATCGCGCCGCTGCATCGTTCCGCTGGAGGAGGCCTGGCATCGCTGGAGGACGGTGCTGAAATGGGCACCGGCAAGCACGTGTTTTTTTTTTTTCCTTTACTGTGGGCAGTGTTGGGGGCCTTATATATAGGGGATACTAACTACAGAGGACTACATAAGGGGACCTAACTACAGAGAACTATATAGGGGCCCTATCTACAGGGGACTATATAGGGGCCCTATTTACAGGAACTGCCACAGGGGCCACTATCTACAGGGAACACTACAGGGGCACTATCAACAGGGAATGCTACAGGGGCCCCAATCTACAGGGAATGGCACAGGGGGCCCTATCTACAGGGAATGCTACAGGGGGCCCTATTTACAGGTAACACCACAGGGGGCCCTAGCTACATGGAACACCACAGGGGCCACTATACAGGGGATGCTACAGGGGGGCCTCTACATGGGATGCTACAGGGGGCCCTATCTACAGGGGGCACTGGTAAGCATATCATGTTTTTTGTTTTTCTTTTACTCTGGGCAGTGTTGGGGGTCTATAGGGGAACTACAGGGGACTATATAGGGGGTAATAACTACAGGGGACAATATAGGGGGCACGAACTACAGGGGACTATATAGGGGCAATATCTACAGGGGAATATATAGGGGGCACTAAATACTGGGGACTATATAGGGGGCCCTAACTACAGGCAACTATATAGGGGCCCTATATGCAGGGAGCAGCACAGAGGATGCTACAGGGGGCACTGTCTACAGGGAACCCTACAGGGGGCACTATTTACAGGGAACGCCACTATCTACAGGGATTGCCACAGGGGGCACTATCTACAGGGAATGCTACAGGGGGCAATACCTACAGGGAATGCCACAGGGGGCACTATCTACATGAAATGCTACAGGGAGCTCTATCTACAGGGGACACTACAGGGGGCCCTATCTACAGGAAACACTACTATCTATAGAGGGATCTATGGGGAGCAATATCTACAAAGGGCTCTATGGGGAACACTATCTACAGAGGGCTCTATGAGGGAGCACTATCTACAGAGGGCTCTATCAGGGGCACTATCTACAAGGGGCTCTATGAGGGGCACTATCTACAGGTGGCTTTATGAGGGGCACTATCTACAGGTAGCACAGTGTGTGGTGCATTACTTCACAGGGGTTGACATAATTTTATTCAGGGTGTAATGATAGGGGTTGGGAAACGGACAAGTGAGCCCTAATCTACCCGCCACTCTGTCCCTGCCTACTTGCAACGACCCGCCCTAGGCGACGGGGTACAACTGGGCGGCGGTCCCTACGCTCAGTAAGTGCACAAGACAAACATACAAGGGAATATAAAGCAAAGGGAAAGGGGCAGTTGCCCACGGCAACACCGTGAGCAACAGAGTGGTGAACAAGCCAAGTCAAACCAGGAGAGCACGAGGTACCAAACGCTGAGCAGAAGAGTAGTCAGAAAGCCAGGGTCAGAATGGAGCAGGATCAAATTGTTAGGAGCTGTAGCTGGGCCAGGAAACCACATGGAAAGAATCACAAGCAAGGAAGAACAGGAAAGGCAGGTATAAATAGACAGAGGGCGGGAGCTAGCTGAGTCTGGCCAGGCTGCGATAGGCTCTCCCACTCCTAAGCCTGCCAGCCTGAGTGGTGGAAGCTGGAGTCAGTCTCAGAGAGATAGACTCAGGTGAAGACTGATTACCTCTGGAAGTTAACCCCGAAGCTGGACCTGGCAGATCCTTTACACAGGGGCACAGTGTATGGTACTATTATATTTAGGGGCACTGTGTGTAGCACTATTATTTTTAGGCAACACAGTGTATGATACTGTTATATTTAGGGGCATAGAGTGTGGCACCATGAGAATTTAATCTTCGTTTATAGATGGGGAAATGTTGAAATGTTGAGCTTCCAAAGACCTCTGAGCGGCAAACTCTGCAGAAATGGATCGTAACCGGGAGGCATCATCATAGAGGTCTGGACCAGATGGAAAAGAAAAGACAAAAAGAACGACTCCAATCTGAGAAGATGTCACCTGTGAGTCACTAAATGTAAATGTTTATTCTCAATTTGACTGATCAGTACTGTAATCACTGTATGATCTGCAGCGAGATGAGGTGTGTATCGTTCTTTTTTATGAAAAAGCAACTCCCAACATGCACCATCAGTCTGGCTATACTGGGTGCTGTTGTTTTATGCTGTATAAACTTATATGGCTGGGGTTAAACTGAATTTGCAAATGATCTCTGTACTGAGCTGTGTTTGTGCTTGTGCTGCATTTATGTACTGAGCTTGGTTCTGGTGCTGTATATATGTGCTGAGCTTTGTTCTGGAGTTATATACATCATAACAACCATTTCAATACATATATACAGCACCAAAAAGAAGCTTAGAACATATATATAACTCCAGAACCAAGCTCAGCAGATAAATGCAGCACCAGAACCAAGCTCAGTACATATATACAGCACCACAACAAAGCTCAGTACACAAATACAACACCAGAACCAAGCTCAATAAATATATACAGCATCAGAACCAAGCTCAGTACATATATACAGCACCAAAGAGGAGCTCAAAACTTATACAGTATACAACTCCAGAACCAAGCTCAACATATAAATACTGCACCAGAACTAAGCTCAGTTACTATATACAGCACAAAAAAGCTTGCTACATAAATACAACACCAGAACCAACGCAGCATTACAGCATACAGCATTAGAACCAAGGTCAGTACATATATACAGCATAAGAACAAAGCTCAGTACATAAATACAATACCAAAACCAGGCTCATTACATATATGCATCACAACAAGCAAGCTCAAGACATATATACATGTGCTGGGCTTTGTTTTGGTGCTGTATGTATGTACTGAGCTTGGTTCTGGTGTTGTATATATGTACAGAGCTTTGTTCTGGTGCTGTATAGATGTACTGAGCTTGGTTCTGGTGTTGTGCTTATGTGCTGAGCTTTGTTCTGGCACTGTATATATGTACTGAGCTTGGTTCTGGTGCTGTATATATGTACTGAGCTTTGTTCTGGTGCTGTACATATGTACTGAGCTTGGTTCTGGCACTGTATATATGTACTGAGCTTGGTTCTGGTGCTGTATATATGTACTGAGCTTGGTTCTGGCACTGTATATATGTACTGAGCTTTGTTCTGGTGCTGTATATATGTACTGAGCTTGGTTCTGGCACTGTTTATGTGTACTGAGCTTGTTTGTGGTGCTGTATATATGTGCTGAGCTGCTCTTTGGTGCTGTATATATGTACTGAGCTTGGTTCTGGCACTGTATATATGTACTGGGCTTGGTTCTGGTGCTGTATATATGTACTGAGCTTTGTTCTGGCACTGTATATATGTACTGAGCTTTGTTCTGGTGCTGTATATATGTATTGAGCTTGGTTCTGGCACTGTTTATGTGTACTGAGCTTGGTTCTGGTGCTGTATATTTGTGCTGAGCTGCTCTTTGGTGCTGTATATATGTACTGGGCTTGGTTCTGGTTATGTATTTATGTACTGAGCCTGATTTTGGCACTGTATATATTGTGAGGGTTTAGCATCAGGTGAGGTTGGTACAGCGGTTTCTTTGTAGCCAGAGACAGGGATACCGTGCATTAAAAGTCATAACAGGGCTTTGCCTGTGTTTTTATTCTTGTCAAAGAAACAGCCTCTTGTACAACAAGGCAAAATACAAAATAAATCCTGCTCGTCTGAGCACTAACTAAACAAGATATTATCTAACTATACCGAGTGCCTTCCTACCAGGCACTGGACACAAAGTAACACAGGTCTTTACTCACATAGAATACAGACTACTCCAGCCTTAGTAGTCTCCAGTCTGAGTCAGGGGTGAGACTCCCACACACTGTGTCTGCACCATTTTATACACAGGCTACATGTGCAGCTAATTGAGCAGCAGCCTTGTCCTACAAACAGAGATGGACTAGGGATTGGGGAACCCGCCCTGATCTTCTCCAATCCAACTCCAGGCCCTTTTTTCCGGCTTTTCCTTAAGCCGAGATTGGAAAACTAGAGCTTTCTATTGCAAGAACTACTCATTCCCTGGAGCCTAGGATACATATGACAGGATTCTAGGGGAAATATACCTTCCTTAAATGACTTTACCTGTCACTGTCTCACATACCCTCTTCCTCTGTTCGAGCCCGTGGGATCGGACACATTTAGCTACAAGGCAGTGTGTCCTAGACAAAGCGTCAGCATTGCCCTGCAGTTTTCCTGCTCTGTGTTCCACAGTATATTTGAAGTTCTGCAAAGTAAGAAACCACCGTGTAACTCTTGCATTTCTCTCTTTAGCTTGACACATCCACGTAAGAGGAGAGTGGTCTGTAACCAACCTAAACCGACGACCCAATAAATAATATCTCAGGGACTCAAGTGCCCACTTAATTGCCAAGCACTCCCGTTCAACTATGCTATAGTTTTTCTCAGCCGGGGTAAGTTTTCTGCTCAAATAGGTCACAGGATGTTCCTCACCACCCACCTCTTGTGACAGAACTGCTCCGAGCCCCACATTAGAAGCATCAGTTTGGACAACAAACTCCTTTTTGAAGTCAGGAGTGACTAAGACTGGTTGGTTACACAGGGCCAGTTTCAACTCTTGAAAGGCGCTTTCAGCCTTCGTGTCCCACTTGACCATGACAGACTTACTTCCCTTGGTAAGATCTGTCAGGGGCGCTGCTGTGCTGGCAAAGTTTGGAATGAACCTGCGGTAATAACCTACAATTCCTAGAAAAGCTCTGACCTGCTTTTTGGTTGAGGGCTGGGGCCAGTTTTGGATAGCCTCAACTTTGTTGACCTGTGGCTTTATCACCCCTCTCCCGATTATGTACCCCAGATACCGTGCTTCCTCCAAGCCTAAGGAACATTTCTTTGGGTTTGCTGTTAACCCCGCGGCTCTGAGGGAGTTTAGTACTGCTTGTACTTCTGGTAAGTGGCTTTCCCAGTCATCACTAAAGATTATAATGTCGTCCAGATATGCCGAAGCATACTGACGATGGGGTTTGAGGACTATGTCCATTAACCTTTGAGAGGTCGCTGGAGCCCCATGTAGCCCAAATGGTAAACAAATATATTGAAACAGACCATCCGGGGTGATGAACGCAGTTTTCTCTTTGGCGCCCTCCGTGAGGGGTACTTGCCAATAGCCTTTGGTTAAATCAAGTGTTGAAAAATACCTTGAATGGCCCAGTCTCTCTATTAACTCGTCAACTCTTGGCATTGGGTATGCGTCAAACTTTGACATCTCATTTAACTTGCAGAAGTCGTTACAGAAACGCAATGACCCATCTGGTTTCGGAATCAATACAATGGGACTTGACCATTCACTTTTTGACTCTTCAATAATCCCAAGGTCTAGCATTTTCTTGACCTCCTCAGATATGGCTTGTCTACGAGCTTCAGGGACTCTGTAGGGTTTCAAGTGGACCCGAACCTGAGGCTCGGTCACAATGTCATGTTTTATTATACTGGTCTGTCCTGGCAGTTCTGAAAACACGTCTGTGTTTCTCTGCACAAACTCTTTTGTCTCCTGTTTCTGTGGCTTTGCGAGGGATTCTGACACATACACATCTGGGTTAGGACTATAGGGGTTCCTTACTGCCACGAGGGTCTCTCTTTCTTTCCATGGCTTAATTAAGTTTACATGGTATAACTGCACTCTCTTCCTTTTACCTGGTTGGTAAACTTTATAATTTACATCCCCCACCTTTTCAATTATCTCATACGGCCCTTGCCATCTAGCAAGAAATTTGCTTTCTACGGTTGGCACTAAGACCAACACTTGATCACCAGAGTTAAAATTTCTAACTTTAGCCGTTCGGTTATACACCCTGCTCTGAGCATCCTGAGCTTGCTCCAAGTGTTCCTTAACTATCGGCATGACTGCAGCGATTCGGTCTTGCATCAACGTGACATGCTCAATTGCACTCCTATAAGGTGTGGACTCTTGCTCCCAGGTTTCCTTGGCTATGTCCAGGAGACCACGGGGTTGTCTGCCGTATACAAGTTCGAAAGGAGTAAACCCTGTGGATGATTGAGGAACTTCACGTACAGCGAACATCAAATAGGGCAGAAGACAGTCCCAATCCTTCCCATCCTTAATAATCACCCTCCTCAACATGCCTTTTAATGTCTTATTGAATCTTTCGACAAGACCATCAGTTTGAGGGTGATATATAGAGGTACGCAGGTGTTTAATTTTCAGCAGTTTACATAATTCCTTTGTGATTTTGGACATAAAGGGAGTACCCTGATCGGTAAGGATTTCCTTAGGTAAACCAGTACGGGAAAACATGTAAAACAACTCTCTTGCAATGGCTTTTGAAGAGGAATTTCGCAAAGGGACTGCCTCAGGGTAGCGTGTGGCATAGTCCAACACCACTAGGATATATTGATGTCCTCTAGAGGATTTGACTAAAGGGCCGACCAGATCCATGGCAATTCTTTCAAAAGGGATCCCAATGATAGGCAAAGGCACCAGCGGACTCCTAAAATGTGGCATAGGAGCCGTTATCTGACACTCCGGGCAGGACTCACAATACCTCTGAACTTCTGTATATACCCCAGCTAGAATAATCGTTGTAAGATACGCTCTCTGGTCTTTTCGCAACCTAGATGTCCACCCAGCACGTGTTTATGAGCCAGGTCCAACACCGTTCTACGATACGGTTGGGGTATCACCAGCTGTTCAACAACCTCCCCACGTACGTTATCTATCCGATACAGCAAATCCTGGTTAACCGCCATGTGTGGAAACACCTTATCAGCCCCTGGATGTTGAGGCACTCCATTTAATACCTTAGTATTTTCCCTGGCTTTTACCAATGTGGGATCGCTAAGTTGAGCGGTCCCAAAATTGTTACGTGATACATTTAACTCTGGTATCTCAGAAATTTCCTCCTGCTCATCTGTTTCACCAGCAAAAATAGACAGAGGAAATTTATCAGGCTCAGTGGTCACCCCTACTGCTGGCACCTCAGCATCTTTGTTAAAGGGTTTTGGGCTAATCACAGCGCACACATTAATACCATCATTAACATTTACAGTGGAGGTTACATCTTTCTTCCGCCACAAGTCCCAGAACACTGGGAAGTCTCTCCCCAGGATCACACTGTGCATCAGGGACTTGACCACACCCACTTCATGGCAAGCGGTTCCACAGGAAGTCTCTAGAGTGACCAAAGCGGTGGGGTATTCTTTAGTGTCCCCATGTATGCACAGGACCCCTATACTATGTCCGCTGAATGTTCCAGGGTCTATCAGGCTGGCATGCACCAGGGTAACCAGACTCCCAGAATCCAGCAAGGCACTCACAGTACACCCTTCCACTTTTACGACACACATTTGTTGCTCAGTCTCGTAAACAGTCTCAGCAGAACAAACAGGACGTGCAAACAAGGATATTCGCCTTGCTGCATCACAGTCCATTGGCTCAGTAGTCAGGGGACAATTGGCAGCAATATGCCCAGGTCCATAACACCGCCAGCACTGTATGCGGCCCCGGTCCCCAACTTGAGACCCTGGTCTGGCCTTCAGTGTCTCTCTGGGATTTCTTCCCTCCGTCTGCTCCCCTTCTGAGCCACCTCCCTTAAAGACATTTCTTACCCCTCTTGTAAATGGAACAGTCTTACCGGGTGCTTCGCACGATTTGCTGTTCCTGGGGTTAGAACATCCAGGCGGTAGTTCTTGGAGTAGATCCTGAGTAGCTCTGTACCTTTCAATCAGGTTCACCAGCTGTTCCGCATCTGTAGGATCTCCTTGACCGACCCAACGCTGAACCTTCGGTGGTAAGGAGCGGATGTATTTGTCAAGCACCACTCTCTCCACGATCTGCGCAGGGGTTGATTCCTCTGGCTGTAGCCATTTCCTTGCAAGATGGACAAGATCATACATTTTTGATCGCGCAGGTAGGTGTTCCACGAAAGTCCAGTTGTGCACCCGTCGAGCACGCATATTCATACTAACACACAGACGGGCAAAGATCTCACCCTTCAGCTTGGAGTAATCCTTGGCATCCTGCTCATTGAGATCAAAGTACGCCTTTTGCGGCTCTCCGGTTAGGAAAGGTGCCACCACTGCTGCCCACTGATCTGAAGGTAACTTCTCTCGTTCTGCCACTCGCTCAAACACCATGAGATAGGCCTCAACGTCGTCGGTGGATGTCATCTTCTGCAGAGATGTCTGTACCACTGCACGAGTGGTTTGGCGCAAACCATGAGGCCCCGCTAACCTCTCCACTGAGGCCTGAATTTGGTCTTGCAAATAGCGATTAATTTGCCGCTGTTCTTTTAAGGCCAGTCTGTGGGCTTCACCCAGCAGAATATTGGTTTCAGCCTGTGCACGCATGGCTTCCTCATGCACCATTCGCTGAGTCGTGCTGGCTTCTTGCAGAGCTGTGCTTATCTTCCCCTGGTTGATATTAGCCTGAATCAGCTGTTTAAGTATTTCATCCATTTTAACAGTCTCTTTTAGCCCTGTTGCCGCCTTCACCCAAGACATACACTTCCAAGCACTCTCGGGGAGAAAAAATTGTGTTGTTGCCCCTAGCAACGATTTTCCACTTGGAGCAGCAAAAGTCCTTTTAAATAGGTGTATGTCTCTTTAAGACCGTGCCCACATCGGCCTCCATATGTGAGGGTTTAGCATCAGGAGTGGTTGGTACAGCGGTTTCTTTGTAGCCAGAGACAGGGATACCGTGCATTAAAAGTCATAACAGGGCTTTGCCTGTGTTTTTATTCTTGTCAAAGAAACAGCCTCTTGCACAACAAGGCAAAATACAAAATAAATCCTGCTCGTCTGAGCACTAACTAAACAAGATATTATCTAACTATACCGAGTGCCTTCCTACCAGGCACTGGACACAAAGTAACACAGGTCTTTACTCACATAGAATACAGACTACTCCAGCCTTAGTAGTCTCCAGTCTGAGTCAGGGGTGAGACTCCCACACACTGTGTCTGCACCTTTTTATACACAGGCTACAGGTGCAGCTAATTGAGCAGCAGCCTTGTCCTACAAACAGAGATGGACTAGGGATTGGGGAACGCGCCCTGATCTTCTCCAATCCAACTCCAGGCCCTTTTTTTCCGGCTTTTCCTTAAGCCGAGATTGGAAAATTAGAGCTTTCTATTGCAAGAACTACTCATTCCCTGGAGCCTAGGATACATATGACAGGATTCTAGGGGAAATATACCTTCCCTCAATGACTTTACCTGTCACTGTCTCACAATATATATATATATATATATATATATATATATATATATATATATATATATATATATATATATATATATATATATATATATATATATATATATATATATATATATATATATACACTACCGTTCAAAAGTTTAGGGTCACTTAGAAATTTCCTTATTTTTGCAAGAAATGCACAGTTTTTTTCAATGAAGATAACATTAAATTAATCAGAAATACACTCTATACATTGTTAATGTGCTAAATGACTATTCTAGCTGCAAACGTCTGGTTTTTAATGCAATATCTACATAGGTGTATAGAGACCCATTTCCAGCAACCATCACTCCAGTGTTCTAATGGTACATTGTGTTTGCTAACTGTGTTAGAAGGCTAATGGATGATTAGAAAACACTTGAAAACCCTTGTGCAATTATGTTAGCACCGCTGTAAACAGTTTTGTTGTTTAGAGGGGCTATAAAACAGACCTTCCTTTCAGCTAGTTGAGAATTTGGAGCATTACATTTGTGGGTTCGATTAAACTCTCAAAATGGCTAGAAAAAGAGAGCTTTCATGTGAAACTCGACAGTCTATTCTTGTTCTTAGAAATTAAGGCTATTCCATGCAAGAAATTGCCAAGAAACTGAAGATTTCCTACAACCGTGTGTACTACTCCCTTCAAAGAACAGCACAAACAGGCTCTAACCAGAGTAGAAAGAGAAGTGGGAGGCCCCGCTGCACAACTGAGCAATAAGACAAGTACATTAGAGTCTCTAGTTTGAGAAATAGACTCTTCACAGGTCCTCAACTGGCAGCTTCATTAAATAATACCCGCAAAATGCCGGTGTCAACGTCTACAGTGAAGAGGCAACTCCGGGATGCTGGCCTTCAGGGCAGAGTGGCAAAGACAAAGCCATATCTGAGACTGGCTAATAAAAGGAAAAGATTAATATGGGCAAAAGCACACAGACATTCGACAGACGATGATTGGAAAAAAGTGTTATGGACAGACGAATCGAAGTTTGAAGTGTTTGGATCACACAGAAGAACATTTGTGAGACGCAGAACAACTGATAAGATGCTGGAAGAGTGCCTGACGCCCTCTGTCAAGCATGGTGGAGGTAATGTGATGGTCTGGGGTTGCTTTGGTGCTGGTAAAGTGGGAGATTTGTACAAGGTAAAAGGGATTTTGAATAAGGAAGGCTATCACTCCATTTTGCAACGCCATGCCATACCCTGTGGACAGCGCTTGATTGGAGCCAATTTCATCCTACAACAGGACAATGACCCAAAGCACACCTCCAAATTATGCAAGAACTATTTAGGGAAGAAGCAGGCAGCTGGTATTCTATCTGTAATGGAGTGGCCAGCGCAGTCACCAGATCTCAACCCCATAGAGCTGTTGTGGGAGCAGCTTGACCGTATGGTATGCAAGAAGTGCCCATCAAGCCAATCCAACTTGTGGGAGGGGCTTCTGGAAGCATGGGTTAAATTTCTCCTGATTACCTCAGCAAATTAACAGCTAGAATGCCAAAGGTCTGCAATGCTGTAATTAATGCAAATGGAGCATTCTTTGACGAAAGCAAAGTTTGAAGGAGAAAATTATTATTTGAAATAAAAATCATTATTTCTAACCTTGTCAATGTCTTGACTATATTTTCTAGTCATTTTGCAACTCATTTGATAAATATAAGTGTGAGTATTCATGGAAAACACAAAATTGTCTGGGTGACCCCAATTTTTGAACGGTAGTGTATATATATATATATATATATATATATATATATATCGAGCTTTGTTCTGGTGCTGTATATATGTACTGAGCTTGGTTCTGGTGTTGTGCTTATGTACTGAGCTTGGTTCTGGCACTGTATATATGTACTGAGCTTGGTTCTGGTGTATATATGTACAGAGCTTGGTTCTGGTGCTGTATATATGTACAGAGCTTGGTTCTGTTGCTGTACATATGTACTGAGCTTGGTTCCGGCACGGTCTATATGTACTAAGCTTGGTTCTGTTGCTGTATATATGTACTGAGCTTGGTTCTGGCACTGTATATATGTACCGAGCTTGGTTCTGGTGTTGTGATTATCTACTGAGCTTTGTTCTGGCACTGTATATATGTATTGAGCTTTGTTCTGGTGCTGTATATATGTACTGAGCTTTGTTCTGAGCTTGGTTCTGGCACTGTATATATGTACTGAGCTTGGTTCTGGTTTTGTATTTATGTACTGAGCTTGATTCTGGCACTGTATATACATATCGAGCTTTGTTCTGGTGCTGTATATTTGTACTGAGCTTGGTTCTGTGGCTGTATTTATGTACTTAACTTGATTCTGGAACTGTATATTTGTACTGAGCTTTGTTCTGGTGTTGTATTTATGTACTCTGCTTGGTACTGGTGCTTTATATATGTACTGAGCTTGGTTCTGGTACTGTATATATGTACTGGGCTTGGTTCTGGTGTTGTGCTTATGTACTGAGCTTCGTACTGGTCCTGTATATATGTACTGAGCTTTGTTCTGGTGCTGTATTTATGTACTGAGCTTGGATCTGGTGCTGTATATATGTACAAAGTTTGGTTCTGGAACTGTATGTATGTACGGAGCGTGGTTCTGGTGTTGTATATATGTATGAACTTTGTTCTGGTACTGTATATATGTACAGAGTTTGGTTCTGGTACTGTATTTATGTACTGAGCTTTGTTCTGGTGCTATATATTTGTATTGAGCTTGGTTATGGCACCGTATCTGTGCATTAGGCGGGTGATTTGTCACGGCTTACTGCGCACGCCACACTGTCCTCCAACCTTCTCACAGTGCACAGTGTAACTAAATAGGCTGAGGACGCTAAGGATATTGAATGTGCGCATATAGGTCTATACGTAATGGGTGAGTTTAATGTAATGGGTAGGTAGGTATGTACGCTTATGTAATTATATACATAGTGTGGAAATCCAGTTAAGCATTGTTGATAGGGAATTTCTTTATTTAGAGTCCACTTTAATAAAAGGTGTATTTGGAATATCATAATTGTTTTATTTTTGATTATTAGGATAATTTTTCATGGCGTGATACATCGCAAAACACCGCAACCCCCCCCCCCCCCCCGGCGCGTACGTCTTTGCCCGCAAAACAGGAAACCCTTTGTTAAAGATTTATTTCAATCCCACTCCTGGTTCATAGTATTAACAATTTGCCAAACGGCAACAGATTACCCTTTTCCCACTCTTCTTATACAGTATTTATTTATATCCCATTACTAAAACATAACTACTGTATATTTAGAAACAGACAAATTTAAAATGAATTTCTAGTAGTTCTATAATAGCACAGTCAGTACATGCTCAAGGCAGTATGAAAAACACAGTCTGATTACTGCTTGTCACGCAAAAGATATTAGTTCTATAGAATGACTGTAGCTGGTTGTCAATTATTTAAAAAGCAATCAATGCCACCCTGACATGTTTTGACGTAGATATGGTGTCTTCAGTGGTACATGGGGCAGTGGCACTGAAAACGCCAGTAAGGATGCTTAAAGGGAATGTGTGGCTAGAATTATTATTTTTTTGTTAGTTAAACAATTATTATTTAAATGATTACACATTGTTTTAATTTTTTAAATTTTTTTCACAAGTCAGAAAATATTATAAGTTAGATTCTAATTTATAACATTTCCATGTGCTGGTCACTAGAGGGAGCAGTTCCCAAAATTGCAGCATGGTCAATGTGGTAAAGCAACCTCATTGCTTTATGCTGCAAATTTGGTGTAGACACACTCGCTCTAGTGTCCTCACACAATCTCCCCTCCCTTATTCTGGCTAGTGCCAGGAGAAGGAGGGGGTTGAATCTTCAAACCTCCTACACTGTGTGCCGCCATTTTCTGAGCAAATGCACACTGTAGGAGGATTAGATACAGTGCGAATCAGACAGTATAATACGAACATACACGAACATAATACACACATCACATACAAAACAGAACTTACCTGCTCCTGCCGCCGCTGCCGCCTGACTGTCCGGCAGCAGCTTCCGGTCCACATGAAAATGGCGCTGGATTTTGCTCTGCTAACGAGCTTCGTTTTGGTCTGTGTGGGAACGGTGCATGTGCCGTTCCCACAGACGGCGTACGCTGCAGTGAATGGAACGGCTCCCGTTCGCATTCTCTATGGGGATGTATGTGCCGTATTCCATCTCTGTATGTGTCGTTAATCGACACATACAGAGATGAAAAAAAATGGCAGCCCCCATAAGAAGTAAAAAGTAGAACACACAAACACAAAAAAATAAATGTCATTTTTTTTATCATACTAAAAGCAATATGATAAAAAAAAAAATTATTTCATGACACCTTCCCTTTAAATAAGCTTGGTCTCTGTCACTGGGAGGGTTTGGCAGTCAGTATCCAATCTGAGCTGAGCGGGTTACGTCATTCCTGCTGTGACATCTGATTGACAACAGGTCCCTCCAATGTGTATGGAGTATCATCGGGCAATAGCAAAAGCATTGAGGAATCAGACTGAATATGCTAAGTATCAAACCAATTCGAAATGTGCATATTCGAAAACATGAGGACGTTTTATCCTGGCCAATTATCGCGCAAACGAGCGCTCTCAGAGCAACGATCAGCCGATGAACGAGCAAACGCTCGTTCATCGGCTGATTGCATCGTTTTAAATGCCTAAACTATTCTCTTTGTCGGCAACACATCTCCCTGTGTAAACAGGGAGACGTGCTGCCGACATGATAAAAATGTATGGGGACAAGCGATCGGAGTAACGAGCGCTTGTCCCCATTCTGGGTCCTTGTGAAAGAGCTGGCTCTTTGATTGGCGCTCGTTTACACGGTCCATGTCGGGCTGTGTAATACCAGTCTTAGTTGTTACAATCTGAAGTACAGCCTGAGGGCAAGCTCTGGAACTTTGATAGGAATACGAAGAAGTGATTTCTGCACAGAATCTATTGCGTGACAAGCAGTAATCAGACTGTGTTTTTCATACTGCCTTGAGCAAGGACTGACAGTGCGATCATAGAGCTACTGGAAATTCATTTTAAATTTGGCTGTGTCTAAATATAAGCAATAAAAGTTACGTTTTAGTAATTGGATATAAATAAATATTCTACTATAAAAGTGTAAGGGTAGGGAACAGGGTATTTTGTTGCCATTCTTCACAAGACACCATACTCTCTTGGTTTTCCTGTTTGGTTGATCCTCAAGCTCTACTCCATAGAGCCAGTTTCCATATGATGCACTGATGAGTAATTACAAGTTTGCAACATCAATATGCATATTGAAATTACTGGATTTATATTTTCAAGTTATAGCTATGCTTTATCGCTCTAGGTAAGCTAAAAATGGAGCAATAAATTAGTAATACTGTACTGGATACTTTAAAACAGTATATAATAAAATAGTTGTCAATATTGTGTTTTCTCCGCAAATCACAATGAAATCCCCATATATACAACTTGATTAATTTAAATAATTTCACCCCATAGAACTACAGATGTGTACAACCTTACCTTTGCTTGAATTTAGTTAAGGACTCCAATTTTTCTAGAAGCAGATTCAATACAATATCGCGAGATGTTTGTAAAACACTTGACAGGTTTCAACCACATCACAACCACTGGGTGGCCATCCATATACACATATAGCATAGACATCTTGAGACAAACCCTTTGGAAGAAAATAGGTAATGTATATGATATTTAATGGTGGGACATCTCATTTAAATGTATTTGGTTCCAGGATGGATATTTGTGATTTGTCTTTTTGCAGAGTAGATCCACATTGCACATATTGTGTACAATTTGTTCAGCACATCTGTTCTGAGGCATTTAAGAAAATAATAAGTTCTGAAGTTCTGAAGAGTATAATTTTAAAAGTTGATAAATTTCCATCTAGTTAGAATGACGTACACTCACAAAATGACAATTTACCTTCTGCATAACGCTCTTGACAAATTATGAAGTACAACATCAGTGCTTCAAGATACTTTATTTGACTAAATCACTTTCCTTGCATGATTGCTGATTGGTAAATTGCCAGTTATGGTTATTGTGAAGGCTTTATACATAGTGTACCCGTGAAATTATATAGAATCTGTTGCATATCTTCAGAATTTTCTTCCGTCTCATATGAAGACTTGCACTTTTGCTTTAGAATGACACATGACATGGCCGTAGATATTATATTATGGGGTTTCAACAAAGCCTAATGTCTATGAGTCCTGGCAGACCCTCAGCCAAGGACAACTGTTTACTTACGACCCAATAGGATGGATTGTCCGATCTGAGTGTTCTTGTAGCCATAGGAGGCAAGCTGCAGAATTATAGGACTCTCCTCCTAAAACATTGTCTACATGCTCTTCTCAAGAATACTCGGAAGTAGCAAACCGAACCCAGTACATCAGTTCAGGGGAGTAGGGGGTGGGGGGGGGGGGGCTACAACAGACACTGTGCTTCTGCTGTTTTAACCATTTATGGACATATAGATTTATTTACAGCTTCACTATCTCATAACAGTGATGTTTTAAAGGGGTTATCCAGCTGGAAAAAAATTATATGCCTAGGATATAAATGCCTGAAATAATAAGACTTACTAATATGCATGGAGCGCCGATTCCCCTTTCGAGAACACAATCACATGACCTCGGAAGTCCCGACGTTCTTTCTCCTTTGATGTCGCGCCGACACGGACTCACATGACCAACAGCAGTCTCCCATCCCATTGTGTTGGCGTGTCATCAAAGCATGTGACATCTAGGGGCTGGCACTGTAAAGATGCAGTTGAAGCAAGCCAGCCCACTTTCTTCTCAGCATTCTCTATATGAGAAGAGCGATGGACAGGGATACATGAGAAGAGGGAAAAGAAGCTCTGCCTCATACCCTGAAGTTTGTAAATGGCACTAGCGTTATATAGGGGAGTATTGCTAAAGTTTCTTTTTTTGCAGTCAGATTACATGTAGCCTTTTCTTAATTGAACAACATTGAATATGTGGATTACATTTTAAATTGCATTACTGTATATTAACTACACTGTAAATGTGTGGTTCTTAGTAAACATTTTGATCAAATTGTGTGAGCCCATCAGCCACAACAAGTCAACCTCATTCAGATGTGTCCCAACAGCTCTATAACAGGAGACTCACATTTCTCTATAAAGGAAAGGTGTCATGAAATATTTTTTTTATTATTAATTTCTGTGTTTTTATTTAACAAAATAGTATATTTACGTCGTTTTTTTCACATAATTGTTTTTTATTAACACTTTTTTACTTCACTGGGGGCTGGCATGTTTTTTTTCATCTGTGTATGTGTCTCTTAACGACACATACACAGATGTAATATGGCAGCTACATAGTATAGGACATAACGAACGGGACCCGTTCGTTACATTCTGCGCTTCTGCCGTCTCGCTCTTTACTGTGCATGCGCAGTTCAGAGCGACCCAGCATAGCAGCGGGTTTGTAGGGGAAAGCCGGCACCATTTTGGTGAAGACCGGCCGCACTGCAGGCAAGGTTTGTGTGTGTATGTATTTGTGTGTGCAAGCATGCGGGCGTGTGTGCGTGCGGGGGGGGGGGGGGGTTTGCGTGTGGGTAGGGAATTTGTGTGTGGCGCGGTTGCATGTTTAGGGGGGTTTGTATGTGTGTGAGGGGGGGGGGGCGCTCGACTAAGCAGTGGTGCCCGCCGATATTCCTCCAAAACAGCTGATTGTCGGCTATGAAGGATCATCAGTGCACGATCATTCATAGCCACTTATCAGCTGTTTTGAAGAATCAGTGGTAAGCACCGCTGCTCCGTCGAACGCCCCCTACACAAACCTCCCCCCAAACATGCAACAGTGCCACACACAAACCCGCCAGCACACACAACCCCCACACACACACAAACCCCACACACAAACCCCCCCCTTTGGGAGGGTTGTGTGCAGGGTGCTTGGGGGAGGGCGCGTGGGTGGGGGTGTGTGCACGGTGCTGGTTGGGGGGGTGTGCGGGGGTGTCTATGGGGGGGGGGTTGTGTGCAGGGTGCTTGTAGGGTGTGCGTGCAGGGTGCTTGTGGGGGGGGGTTGTGTGATGGTTTGCGTGGGCGTGTGTGGGGGGGGGTATGTGCAGGGTGTTTGTGGGGACCTCTAGTATTTATTGTGGTGCAGGGAGAAGATAGAAGTTGCTATTTTTATTTTTCATATTGCTAAATTTATTTATTTTTGTTTTGCAGGTTCCGCTGGACCTATTGGACTACATCGTAGATTCGGTGGACTACATCGTAGATTCGGTGGACAACTGCGATGATCGACGTTTGTTTTTTGTTTTGTCTCTACATATAATAAAGCTGTAAACTTTGCGTGTCTGTACATTGAAAATATTTGCGAAAAAAAATAATTGGGGGGATGAAGGATAAGTAATAGAATGCATTAAGATCATTTTTGGAATTTTTGTCCGTTTGTGCACGCAACACGTAAAAACTACTGACCCAATTCGGATGGAGTTTTTAGAAAGACAAAGGAGTCAACTTGAAGTAACATTTAGTTTTTATTTAATCGCAATCGGTTCACTCAATCAGAAGAATGCGAATTTAATGTTTTCGGAAATTCATATACATTGCATTAGTACAACAACAACAAAAACAACAACCACATGGAAACCATGGAAACCAATCACATTTTTACTTTAATTTTGTATTGTCTTGAAAAAATAGACACCAGTAGGTTACTATGGACAACTGCTCCAAAATTCATCTATAATGATTGTTATATAAGGGAGAGGTTGCAATCAATCAGATTGCTGCTAATTTTTCAAGCTGCCTCAGACAAATTACATCTGTGATCTGATTGGTTGCTAAGGACAACAACTCCAACTTTCGTCCATATTGGTTTTTTTTATGCATCGGAGGCACATATAACTACCAATAAGGTTTCTGCTTTCATTGTCCAAGCTGCCTCAGAAAAAAAGAACTGTAATCTGATTGGTTGTTATGGACAACAGCTCCAACATTTGTCTACATGAATTTTTACACATAGTAAGGAGATAGAGCAACCAATCAGATCGCTGCTAATATTCACCTGCTGCCTCACAAGAATATCAACTATAATCTGATTGGTTGCTATGGATAAAAGTTCCAACATTTGTTTATTTTGGTTCTTACACATAGAAGGGAGATAAAATAACCAATCAGGTTGCTGCTTTCATTCTCCTAGCTGCCTCACAAGAATCTAAACTGTAATCTAATTGGTTGCTATGGACAACAGTTCCAACTTTTGTCTGTATTGGATATTACGCATAGAAAAGAGATAAAGCAACCAATCCGCTCACTGCTTTCATGCATCTAGCTGCCTCAAAAACCTGTAACTTAATCGGTTGTCTCAAAGAGCACGGACAGCGGCCTCTCGGTCTCAAGAGAGTAAATGCCTTCCACAAAAAGATCAAATATATTTCAATATAGCAGAAATGCAAAAAGAATGAGACTAATTAGGTCTCAAGAATCTGAAGAAAATCATGAGGCGACACTTACTGCAGCTCAAGAATTTCAGGCCAAAACTCGCGTATCAGAAACTTCTGCCCAGCGTGAGTCTCGGCTAAGTACACAGCGTGCTCACATGGCAGCCTCTCTGGAGAGTAACGAGGAACACGAAGCGCGATAATCTGCTGACCGAGAGCACCATGCATCGTCACGAGAGTCTGAATCTTTCACCGACAGAGAATCTCGCTTGAGTTGTCAGGGAGCTCGCACAGCGGCCTTTCGAGAGCTTGAAAGTAGTGAAGAACGGGAAGCGTGATTAACCGCCGATCGCAAACGTCACAACTATGCTAGAGCTCTCGAAAGCGAAGACCAATATCCACGATTGGAATCAGCTAGAGAGAATTATGAAGTCACGCGCCAAGATAATGAAAGTTATTTATTGACTGAAAGGGAAAGAGTAGATGAAATACGGCAGACAGAAACAGCAGAACAACGTCAATCACACTTAGGCCTTATTCACACGAACGTAGTTCACGGCCGTAATACGGTCGTGAAAATCACGCGCGTCGCACGGACCTATGTAACTCAATGGGGCCGTTCAAACAGTCCGTGATTTTCACACAGCGTGTGAACAGTTGTTAAATAAAACCACCTCCTTCATTTCTGTTTATTAACATAAAAACAGTGTCATAACGATGTCATATGCGCAAAAATCACGCAGCCACGCACGAACTACTGATGACACACAGCACTGCAATGCACAAAAAACTCTGCGTTTTTTGCGCGCACAAAACGCACACGCTCGTGTGAATAAGGCCTTAGAGGCTGATCTAATTCGACACTCTCTTAATAGAATGTCTATTTCATCAGAAGATTCAGATGAGTCTCAGGAGTATGTTGCGGCAAACAATGTTGTTTCTTGGGTCAATAAGGAAATAGCAGGTTTTATGTATTCCCCTAGGATTGACTATGCTGAATTTGCTTCCGTAGGTGGTATGGTCGTAATTTGCAATTTTTGCAGTTCTGAAATTGAGAAAAGAACCAAATTGAATCTGTTGTTCAAGTGGTAAAGTTCACATCGAAAAATTTCAAGAACCTCCACAGCTTATAAAACAACTTTTAAATGGTGACAAACGTAAAAACGCCCATAATTACGGGCCCATAGACTTCTATTGGCAATGGGTACTTTCCCGTATGCTTACGGGAAGGTGCCCGTGCCGTTGAAAAATATAGAAGATGTCCTATTTCAGGCCGTAATTACGGCACGGGCAGGCCCATAGAGGTCTATGCGGCTCCCGTAATTACGGGTGGCTACGTGTGTGCACCCGTAATTACGGTAGCGTTGCTAGGCGACGTCAGGATAGTCACTGTCCAGGGTGCTGAAAGAGTTAAAGAGGCTCTATCACCAGATTTTGCAACCCCTATCTCCTATTGCAGCAGATCGGCGCTGCAATGGAGATAAGAGTAACGTTTGTTTTTTTTTTAAAACGAGCATTTTTGCCCAAGTTATGGCCATTTTTATATTTATGTAAATGAGGCTTTCTAAAGTGCAACTGGGCGTGTTTACAGTTAAAGTACAACTGGGCGTGTATTGTGTGTGTTACATCTGGGCGTGTTTACTTCTTTTACTAGCTGGGCGTTGAGACGAGAAGTATCATCCACTTGTCTTCACAACGCCCAGCTTCTGGCAGTGCAGACACACAGCGTGTTCTCGAGAGATCACGCTGTGACGTCACTCACTTCCTGCCCTAGGTCCTGCATCGTGTCGGCCACATCGGCACCAGAGGCTACAGTTGATTCTGCAGCAGCATCGGCGTTTGCAGGTAAGTCGATGTAGCTACTTACCTGCAAACGCTGATGCTGCTGCAGAATCAACTGTAGCCTCTGGTGCCGATGTGTCCTCGCTCGTCCGACACGACGCAGGACCTGGGGCAGGAAGTGAGTGACGTCACAGCGTGATCTCTCGAGAACACGCTGTGTGTCTGTGCACTGCCAGAAGCTGGGTGTTAACGAAGAGAAGTGGATGATGCTGATTCGTCAGCATCTTACACTCCCATTCACAACGCCCAGCTAGTAAAAGAAGTAAAAACGCCCCGATGTACGCACATAATACACGCCCAGTTGTACTTTTACTTTAAACACGCCCAGTTGTACTTTAGAAAGCCTCATTTGCATAAATATAAAAATGGTCATAACTTGGCCAAAAATGCTCGTTTTTAAAAAAAACAACGTTACTCTTATCTCCATTGCAGCGCCGATCTGCTGCAATAGGAGATAGGGGTTGCAAAATCTGGTGACAGAGCCTCTTTAACTTATGGGCAGTAACTCTTTCAGCACCCGGGACAGTGACTACCGCTGGAGTTAATTGTATTAAAAGTTAACTTACCTGCTTCTTCCTCCAGTCCGGCCTCCCGGGATGAAGTTTCATCAAATGTGACTGCTGCAGCCAATCACAGGCCACTCACAGGCTGCAGCGGTCACATGGACTGCCGCGTCATCCAGGGAGGTCGGACTGGATGTCAAAAGAGAGGCGCGTCACCAAGACAACGGTGCGTATCAACTTCTTTTACTTTCAATCGCTGCAGAAACTCTGCCCGAAACGGCTGCACCTTCTTACCTTTTTCAGCATTGAGAGAGAAGGGGCTGCCGATTAGTGCAGAGAAAATGGGTCCGTAAATACGGGTAGAATACTGGTGACACCGGACCCGTATTTTCGGGCACGGGTCCGTAAATACTGGTGGAATACGGGTCGAATACGTGTGACAAAGGACCCGTATTTACGCCAGTATATACGGGAGTAAAAAAATAAGTTCGTGTGCATAAGGCCTTAGACAGTATCTGTTTATATAACATTCTAAATGACATCTTTTGGGGCAAAACTAATTACAGAGGGACCATTCATGCCAACCTTCAAGGTGCAAGGCCAAGTTTACCATCTTATCGGATCTTTGCTATGACAAAATGAGCCTAAATTTCTTCAGAATTATTTAGTATCAGATTACAATGAACAGGCCAATATCAGAAATCAGAACTTTCCACAACTAAATAGTAACCTTATATCGCCACTTCAAAACATGCTGCAGGTGAATCCGTACGTGCATAGTTTCAAAGCTGCATTACAATCTATTCTGCAGGAGCAAAGCAATGATTACAAAATGATCATCAGTGCAGATATACGTCCTGTTGCTGAACACCGCGCCAGGTATAATGCCCCCGTCACAGATGAAGTTGCAGTGCTTTTAGTTGATCAGGAGTGCGATAGGCGTGACATCGTGTTGCGCTCTCACGACGATTGCCTGCAACGCATTTTTGAAACACACAGAACTTACGACGCCCTGCAATATCCTTTAATTTATTGCCACAGTGAAGATGGGTACAATTTTAGACTCTACCACGTTAATCATACTACTAGGGTAACAAATTTTCATAAAATATCAGCCCAGCAACTTTATTCATACCTGCTGCAGATAAGGCGTAAACGTTTTATCTATTTACAATTATTTTGAGGATTGTTCAGACAATTTATTGTGGACATGTATGCCAAAATAGAGACGGAGCATTTAGTGTACATATGCACTAACTAGACACGTTTACACTCTGAAGATTATGTGCATCTGCGAGACGTCATGCAACAAGATAATGACGTGGAAAACTTAGGGAGATTAGTTATCCTGCCATCCAGTTTTACCGGTGGTCCGCGTTACATGCATGAACGTACACAAGACGCTTTCTGCTACGTCCGAAAACACGACCGGCCTGATCTTTTCATAATGTTCCCAAGTAATCCAAAGTGGTATGAAATTTCCCAAGAACTTCTCGCAGTACAGGCGTCTTATGATAGGCATGATATTATAGCCAGAGTTTTCCACTTAAAACTAAAATTGATGATCGACCTGATGACAAAACAAAACGTTTTCAGTTCAGCTCTTTGTTTCATGTACAGCGTTGAGTGGCAAAAGCGTGGCTTGCCACACGCCCACATTCTCCTGTGGTTGCAAAAAATAATTTGTCACGTTGCTGTTGACACGGTCATAAGTGCTGAATTTCCTGACCGGAACGAGGATGTTGCACGAGATTGTAAAGACGCACATGGTTCATGGGCCATGCGGCACTTTAAATACAAACTCTCCTTGTATGCAGGAGGGTCATTGCTCTAAAAGAGACCCTAGAACGCTATTAGAGCAAACTATGTCGTGGGAAAACGGGTATCCATTGTGTCATCAAAGCTCACCCCTACATGGCGGTTTCACAGCTACAGTCAGGTGACATGGTCAAGAAATTGTTATGGACAATCGATGGGTTGTACCCTATTCACGGGTGTTATCAAGAACATTTGAAGCTCACATCAACGTCAAAATATGTAACAGCATCGAAGCCATCAAATATATATGTAAATATGTCAACAAGGGTAGTGACCAGGCCACGTTTGTGTTGAGAAATAATAATGAATACGACGAAGTCATAAGGTTCCAATCTGGCCGATATATAAGCTCTTCTGAGGCGGTGTGGCACATTTTGAGCTTCCACATTCACGAGAGACATCCGCCAGTGATGCATCTTGATGTTCACCTTGAAGGCGGGCAACGGGTGTACTTCAACCCTGAAAATGTGGCAGAGCGGTTAGAAAACCAGAAACAAACCACTTTGCTGGCATACTTTTAACTTTGTGAAACAGATGATTTTGCAAAAACACTGTTATATAACGAAGTTCCGTCATATTATACTTATAATAAGCAGCAAGGTGTTTTCAACCGTAGAAGACGTGGAACAGCTGTGAATGGCGAGCCCAGCATTTTAGAAGAACATGTCTTTGGAAGAGTCTATATGGTGCATCCAAACAATTCCGAATGCTTATACTTACGCTTACTTCGACATACAGTGCGAGGACCTACTTCTTTTGCCGAATTGCGAAAGGTTGACGATATTGAATATCCTACTTACCAGGCTGCTTGTCGAGTGTGTCACTTGCTAGATGGTGATCAGCATTGGGATGGCGCTTTGGCCGAACCATGCGTCAGCAATCGTCCACATCGCTTGCGTCATTTGTTTGCCATTTTGCTGTTTTTTTTGTGGACTTTCGGATGCTGCACAGTTGTGGCACAAATATCAGGAAAAATTAGTTGAAGATGTTTTCAGGAATGCACAACTAAACAATAATGGTGAACTGAACGACAGGTTGCGTTAAAGTAATATGAATCGATGTTTGCTGGCTATCCAAGACGTAGTTACATCTATAAGGGGTAATCCTGTCTCTCAATATGGCATGCCCGCACCAGCTTTAGACAGAGAACGCATTAACAGGGAGTATGCGGTGGAAATAAACTATAATCCAGCATAACTGTTCGAAACATTGCAAAACGGTGTCTCGTGTCTGACAGCCGAACAGCGTATGATATTCGATAGCATGTGTCATAGCGTAGATGGAACTTTGGGAGAAATCCTGTTTTTATATGCATCCGGTGGGGCGGGAAAAACATTTCTCACCAAAGTCATCTTGGCCCAAATACGCAATCAAAGCAAAATTGCTCTTGCTGTCGCTTCATCGGCCATATTAGCCACATTGTCGCCCGGAGGCAAAACCGCCCATACAATGTTCAAGATCCCGATTGACTTGAATCTTACGGAAAGTCCAGTGTGTAATATTTCTAGAAACAGCGATAAAAGCAAGGGTTCTACGCGATTGCTGCTTAGTAATATGGGACGAGTGCACTATGGCAAACCGTAAACCGGTAGAAGCGGTAGATAGAACCTTGCGTGATATTAGACAAAATGACAGGCCCATGGGTGGTATGACAATGCTTTTCTGTGGCAATTGTAGGCAGACTTTGCCAGTCATACCACGAGGAACAAGGGCAGATGAAATTAGAGCCTGCCTAAAGAGCTCAAGTCTGTGGAGCAACGTTATACCGATGCATTTTACAATAAATATGTGGGCGCGAACAGGAAGCAACTCAAATGCACAAGAGTTTATTACTAAAAATTGGTGACGGCATGTATCCGCAAGAAGAAGCGAAAGTTATTTTGCCTGATAATTTATGTTGTACTGTTCCATCACTGCAAGACCTCATTTGTTCTGTGTATGGTGACCCAACGCAAATAACAAATCATGAAAACTCTTGGCTATGCGAAAGAGCTATTTTGACCCCTCACAACGACCAGGCAGCTGCAATAAACGCCGATATATTCATGTGTGTTTTCTTGGGGAAAGTGCAGAATATATCTCGATCAACAGCCATTGAACAAGACGACACTACCAACTATCCGGTGGAATTTTTAAATTCCCTAATTACAACCGGTCTTCCGTTACAGAAAATGAATTTAAAAGTCGGCATCCCCATAATTCTCCTTAGAAATTGAAGCCCATTAAAAGTATGTAATGGCACCCGACTAAAAAGCAGAAATCTACAACAAAACGTGATAGAAGCTGAGATTTTAAAAGGATCCGGTGCAGGTGTTAGCATTTTTATACCCCGAATCCCCCTCATTTCAAATAATTTTCCCTTCAGTTTTGAACGTGTACAGTTTGTCAGCTTATGTTACGCTATGACCATCGACAAAGCGCAGGGCCAAACGCTGCGCATTGCGGGCGTGGACCTCAGTGTCAGCTGCTTTGAGCACGGCCAGCTCTATGTGGATCTTTCCCATGTTAGCAACTCCACCAATCTTTATGCACACATCCCTGGTGGTTCTACTGCTAATATTCTTTACAGGGAAGCGTTGTCGTAGTGAACCAGACTACTGAAAGAAAACTATTTTAAGTTGAAGTTTGTTTATTGTTTTTATTTTTTTTTCACTTTGTTTTGAGTATGGTCCAAGGCTTGGAGTTTACCTATTAAAAAACGGCATCGGTACGTTTTTCAGTGGTCTGCGCGTACGAAGTCGCAGGCACAGCTAGTAAGAAAATATTTTTATTGAAACAAAAACTCCTCCACACAATTCTCGCTAACCATTTTATTTAACCCCTTAATGACCGGGCCTGTTTGGACCTTAATGACCAAGCCAGATTTGTTAAATCTGGTATGTCTGACTTTATCAGAGAATAACTCTGCGAAAGTTTTTAATATCCAAGTAATTCTGACATTGTTTTTTCGTCACATGTTGTACTTTATTTTAGGGTCAAAGTAGACTGATACGATTTGCGGAAATTAATTAAAAAATAGAAAAATTTCAAGAAATTTTGTAAAAATTATAATTTTTCCCTATTTTTAACTGCAATATATCACATATGTACATACATACTGTACAATTTTTTTTATTAAATATATATTTCCATCTCTTTACTCTATTTTGGCAGCACTTTTGAAAAAAAATAAAAAAATTTTGAGCAATTTAGAAGACTTACAAATTTAGTAATAATTTTATACATTTTGAAGTACATTTTGTTTTCGCGCACCAAGCCAGGTTTTCAGAGGCTCATAGGTGTCAGAATGGTGGAAACCCCCACAAGTGACCCCATTTTGAAAACGACACCCCTTAAGGTATTTATTAAGGGGTGTTGTAAGTATTTTGACCCCACAGTTTTTTTGTAAGAATTCATGCAAAGCAGGCGTAAAAAGATATAATTTCACTTTTTTCATAAAAGTATCAATTTGAAGACCGATTTCTTTGTAAAGAGACCATGAGAATGAAGAAACACACCCCAAAATCTATCACCCTGTTTCTCCTGTTTTCAAAAATTCCCCCATTGTGACCCTAATGCGTTGCCTGGACACACGGCAGGGCCCGAAAGGGAGGGAGCACCCGGAGGCTTTCAGGACTCCTATTTTGCTTGAAAATGTTTTAGTCCCCACTGTACATTTGGAGAGGTTTTGAGCTACCAGAACGATAGAAACTCCCCATAAACTACCCAATTTAGAAAACTAGACCCCTTAAGGTATTTATCTAGGGGTGTAGTGAGTATTTTGACCCCACAGTTTTTTGCTGAATTTAATGTATAGCAGGTGAAATAAAAAAAATAAATTACTTTTTATATAAAAGTATTACTTTGAAGACCGATTTCTTTGTAAAGCGATGATAATGAAGAAACACACCACAATATCTATCACCTTGTTTCTCCTGTTTTCAAAAATGCCCCCATTGTGACCCTAATGCATTACCTGGACACACGGCAGGGGCCGAAAGGGAGGGAGCACCCGGAGGCTTTTAGGACTCATATTTTGCTTGAAAATGTTTTAGGCCCCACTGTACATTTGGAGAGGTTTTGAGCTGCCAGAACGATAAAAACTCCCCATAAATGACCCCATTTAGAAAACTAGACCCCTTAAGGTATTTATCTAGGGGTATAGTAAGTATTTTGACCCCACAGTTTTTTGCAAAATTGAATACATATCAGTTGAAAAAAGATTAAATTTCACTTTTTTCATAAAAGTGTCAGTTTGAAGACCGATTTCTTTGTAAAGCGAACATGAAAATGAAGAAACACACCCCTAAATCTATCAACCGGTTTCTCCTGTTTTCAAAAATACTCCCATTGTTGCCCCAATCTGCTTATTAGACGTGTGGCTGGGCCAAAAAGAGAGGGAGCACCCTTTGGCTTTCAGGGCACAATTGAATAAATTCTAGGCCCCATATCATGCATTTAGAGGCATTGAGCTGCCTGAACAAAAAAAAACAACACACAGAAATGACCCCATTTTAAAAACTAAACCCCTAAAGGTATTCATCTAGTGGTGTAGTGAGCATGCGGACCAAACATTTTTTAAAGGAGGAAATAATGGGTATTATTTCAGACACTATGGGTATATAATGTTTTCTTCAAATTCTTATTAGGTTTCCAGATAAAATAGAGGAGACGTGGTAGAAGGTTATTTTGTTAGAAATATGGCACATTAATAAATTTGTGCGGCATACAGAAGAGAAGTGAAGCCGTGTATTCATAACGGATACATGTTGATATAGACATATTTGCCTGTACTTATGACTATGTCTTGCTGAAGAAGCAGTTGTGCCGCATCTGTGCCATTATGATGTCATTGTGGACAGAATTCTGTCCTAATATAAAATCAGTCAGAGAGGAAAAAATAAACTGTACTGGAGTGACGGGCAATATCTTCAAACAAATGGAGGAAAATGTATCCAACTATGTTGCAAACTCGAGTCTGTTCACTAGATAGAAGAACACCTGCAGGGCTGCCATGACAAGGTTTTTGTTTTTTTTCAGTGACTGGTTGTACAACGTCTCTTTAGCTCCATCAATCCCTATGAGGGACGAATGTGCCAAGTGACACCATAACAGGCCCCTGCCCGGCAAGGTAGGAACCGCTATGTGCACAAAACAACCAATCACCTACAGAATATATAAAGGGGCAGTGTCCAAAACCATCTATAGGAACAGTAAAGGATCACTAATCCCCAAAATGATATCAGTATTTCGAGAAGAACTGTAATAAAGCCCATGGTGTATTGATAAGGAACAACTCGATTATTAGAGATCCTCCAAAAAAAAAATATCATGCCCGTATCACGGTACAGAATTAGGAATGTAACCGCTGTATGTGGCAGGACATAGTCATATGAAAAAGGAAATACATCCTCAATTTATTCTTGTAACCATTGCTAAAATGCACGACTTCCACTAATTCAGGGGCGGCACGGGCCGCAGGTGTTGGATTTATCTACTAATAAATGCAATGCCCACATTTATTTTTTATTTCAAGATCACTTGTGGGGTCTATGTACTGAATAGACAGATGTGGGCTCCTGCACAATAAACTGTATTAATTTGTGAGTGATCAAGTCCAGGATTTAATTGTCCAAGATTTATATAATAGAAATAAATTTGTGAGTGATCAAGTCCTGGATTTAATTGTCCAAGAATTGTATAAAAAAAAAATCATAAAGGGGAAATTTAATTTTACAGTCTAAAATAAATACACTTTACTACCTCCCCATGGAGAATCCCTCCCTCCCTTGGAAAGCCCAGAAACTAAACAAAAAAATATGCATAAATGAAATTGACTCCCTAAAAAGAATCCCCCCACCCCACCCTTTTTGCTTTTCCCTAAACTATAGATAAAATTAATAATTAGAAACGGTGTGGTAGGTCTCAAAACAGGGGTAGTTGCACAGGCCTGGATTTGAAGGGCTCATGGGGCAGTAAAACCGGGAATCTCTCCTCCTTCCATGTTTACTGCACACCCGGCATCTCTTTTGGGGGTATCTTTGGTTCACGGAGGCAGGGACGGGGTGAAGGAAGTGGCGCTCAGTGAGCCTTTTGACATCCTCTGACTCAAAGGATTCTCTAGGTGCGGGGGAGTCAAACAGGAGGTGCTCTATAATTTTCTCCTGATATTGGAGGAAACTGAGCGTTCCCTTGGTCTTGTAGAGCACATAGCTGTTGTAAGTGGCCATTTGGATGAGGTAGATCGCTACTTTTTTATACCAGGCCCTAGTTTTGCGCTTGACCAGGTACGGTTGTAGGACCCGGTCAGATAGAACGACTACCCCCATGAACTTGTTATAGTCCACCACGCAGACCGGTTTCGTCAGAGGTAGCGCCCCTCTCTCTCACTGCCAATGTGGTGTCCTCATGCACGGTGGTCAGCATGTACACCTCCTTTTTGTCACTCCATTTGACAGCGAGCAACTGGTCACTTGCAAATGAGAGTGACGCACCCCTTACTAGTCGCCTGGACACCAGTTGTTGAGGGAAGCCGACTCTATTTTTGCGCACCGTCCCACAGGCCCCTGTATTAGCAGCATGGAGGGACTTATACAGGGGGACACTGGTGTAATAATTGTCGATGTACACATGGTACCCTTTTTGTAGGAATGGCAACATGAGTTCCCAGATAATTTTCCCACTAATGCCAATATCCTCTGGGCATCCTGGGGGATTAAGGTGGCGGTCCCTGCCCTCATAAATGAAAAAGCCACAGGTGTAGCCCGTTGTGCTCTCGCACACCTTATAGAGTTTCACTCCGTATCGGGCTCTTTTGGAGGGGATGTATTGGCGAAAAGATAGACGGCCCTTGAAGGACATAAGGGACTCATCTACCACTAGTTTTTGGCCTGGGGTGTATAAATTGAAAAATTAGTCACTTAGGAGGGAGATAAGGGGTCTCAGTTTGTTGAGGCGATCATAGGCTGGGTCACTTCTTGGGGGGATTTGTGTATTGTCAGAAAAATGCATGAAACGCATTATTGATTCGTAGCGCGTTCGGGCCATAACGGCTGCAAATACAAGCGTGCTATGGATAGCGCTGGTAGCCCAATAGGAGCGGATAGAGGTTTTTTTTTTTACTATGCGCATGTTTAGGGTAATTCCCCCCAAAATTTTTATTTCAGAAACTGTTGTGGGGATCCATCCTCTGGCATACCAAGACCTGGGATTTTGGGTGCCAAATTGTCTGGCATATAAATTTGTCTGCTGGACAATTAGTTCCAGGACCTGATCACCTATAAACAGTTGAAAAAAATTATAGGGACTAAAATTTGAGACATCTGCGTTGATGCCTGGAGTCACTGTAAATGGCAAAACTTGAGGGGAGAAAGCAATTGCAGGATCCCAAATTGCGGGAGGGACTGCGTTACTAGGCCCTGCTCCTGACGTTTCAATGGTGACAGCTGCGTCCACCACCATATGGCTGGGGGGTCCAGTGGCAGAAGCAGAACTTGTGTCGCTTTCTGAGCCAAGTTCGGCTTCTGACGCAGTGTCCGTATTGCTGCCGGAACTGCCAGAGCACAGCATGGCGTACGCCTGCTCTGCAGAGAACATTCTGCGGCTTCTGCGATTCATGTTCACTACACTAATAATAACGAATAAATTTTTTTATTTTTTTATAGAAGACAAACCAAAAAAACAGGGCGGTGATTACGTGTAATCTGGGGTGATTACTGGTAATCTTGGTAATTACGGGCAATATGGGTTAATTACGGGCAATCTGGGGTAATTACGGGTAATCTGGGGTGATTACGGGTAATCTTGGGTGATTACAGGTAATCCGGGATGTGATTACGGGTAATCCTGGATGTGATTACGGGTAATCTGGGATGTGATTACGGGTAATCTGGGATGTGATTACGGGTAATATAGGAACGTGAATATCTGGTGCGTTTTTTACAGTAAAACAGCACAAGATTTGTATAGTATTCCTCTCTCTCCTCTCACAGATCAACTACAGTGAGAGGAGGGAGGGAAAGAGCACAAATCCTGTGCTGTATTTTGAAAATATGGGACTATGGTCACTGTGATAGGTATATCACAGTGACCATCTGATCAGGGACCAATTATAACGGTCCCTGATCAGTTTCTATGTACAGGCAGAATAGCTGTGACAGCGCATGCGTGCGCCATTTTTTTTAATTTTCCCGGCAGTTGGGGGGTGAGGGGGTGAAGGGGAGAAGGGGGGGGGCACGATCGGGGGCCTAACGTTAGTTTTTTATCTCCTCGATTTTACACCGCTGCATACATTGTAACGGCGGTCGCCGGTATTCGTTGAATACCGGCGATCGCCAGTTTGGGGACCGCAAACAACGGTCCCCAGACTGTGCTCCAAGCCCTCAGCTACCTCCAGTAGCTGAGAGCAGGGAGCTATCCCTCTTCACGGCGCGGCAATTTTATTCTGATGCAGTGCCGTGAAAAGGCATATGTATCAGAATAAAGCCCGTTAGTGGCCGCCGTGAAAAGGCGTATTGGCGGTCACTAACGGGTTAAACAAAAAACATGGATCATCGCAGTAGTCCACCGAATCTATGATCTATGAATAGGTCCGGTGGAACCTACAAAAAAATAAAAGTTAATTGAAAAGCTTCAGTGTGCGATTTGTCTGCTGTTTTTTTTAACGGATAGCACACTGACCCATTCATTTCTATGGGGCCATGCACACTTCTGTTTTTTTAACGGAACCGTGTGGCTGTTCCGACAACTTTTGCAAGTTTTTGGGTGCGTAGTTAGGACTCCTAGTAACTCTGGGAACATTTGGCGCATTTTATGCACCAAAGAATTGATCCAACGCTTCTTTTATACGCAACGGGTTTTTTAAAAACTCTTGCATAAAAAAGAGCGTAGTATGTACTATGGGCTCGTTTTCCCATTGATGTAAATGAAAAGTGCAACCAATCATTTTTGATGTGTATTTCGGCATGTAAAATGCGTTAAAAAAATGCATCAAATACACAATGTGTGAACTGAAAATGTATTCACCATAGGGTCTCCCTCTTCACTTTGTCTGCTACTTTCAACGGAATTGCTGCATAAATCTTCTGCAGCAATTCCGTTATGTTCCTTTTGGTGTGTCCTATAGCTACTGCCAGCTACCATGTGTGCAATCTCTTCAAAAATGGAGCTGGACAATGCTTAGCAATTTAAATACGCCTATTTAAATAGGGATTGTGGTGAGACTCCCTTCCACATTTACAGCAGCTGTATGTCAGGTTGCTTTGCCTGATTCACCTTGCTGTAATTCTTGGAAGTGCTCTCTCTGGTGGCCAACATAGGAAAACATGTCAAATTATTATTTATTTTCTAACACATCCCACCTTGTGGAAGAAAAAGAAAAAAGACAAAAAAAAAACAAAAAATATAATAAAAATAAGTAACTTACTTTAAAAATTTTTTTTTATTTGCGACACATTCCCTTTAAGCCTTCCAAATGTATTCAGCATAGGTAGGAGCCATATTTATTGTATACTAACTACAAAGATAGTACAATGCAGAAAAACATAGTTAATTTAGAAGCTTCTAAAAATAAAATAAATGAGAAGGTGTAAATATTCTGTGACTGCATTAGATAAGCAACCAAAAAACAAAGATGCAGCAGGTCCCTGCAAGTGGCACCCACAAAGTTCTACAGCATTTTTGTGTTTATTTGCTTAATGCTCGTTTACTTGGAACAATTTTTCAAACCACTGGCAAACGATGGTAAAAAACGGCCCATCGGAATAGAAGCTGTTTTTCCAAATGAAATCAATAGAGACTGTAACCACCAAGCTACAGTCAAGCTACAGTAAAGAGGGGGAGTGATCTCGGGGTGCCGATGGTTGTCATAGCAGCATGGAGGCCTAATGAAGGCCACCAGGTCCGCCATCCCTCTGCTCCTATTAAGCCCTGCCAGAGCCAGAGCGTAGAAGGATCCAGTAAAAAACATAAGTATTGCAGTATATTGTGCAAGTAATCCAATGATCGTCCTAGGGTGACTACTAAAAAAAGCAAAAAACAGTTAAATTAAGTATTTTTTGTTTATAAAAAAAAATATTAAAAGTTAAAAAAACATTCCTCATTTTTCCCCAAAAGCAAAGTAAAAAACTAAAGTCTGAACTATTACAATATAACATTATTTGACCCGTGCTGTAGAAAAAAAAAAAATATGTAAAACGGCAGAATTGCTGTTTCTTGGTCATCTCGTCTCCCACAAAAAATGAAATAGAAAGTTGTATGTACCCCAAAATGGTACCAATAAAAAAAAAAGGACAGCTTGCTCTGCAAAAAACAAGCCCACACAATGCTCAATCAATGGAAAAATAAAAAAAGTTATGGGTCTCAAAATATGGCGAGACAAACGAATATTTTTTTAAACAATTAGTATTTTTTTTTAAAAAGTAGTAAAACACAAAAAAAACAATATCAATTTGGTATCGCTGTAATCGCATTTACCTGAAGAATAAAATGAAAAGTTATGACTTTTGGAATGTGTCGCAGGAAAAACAAAAAATTAAAAAACAAACAATATCTGTAAGAGTATAGAAACGTATACTTAAACTTATACATAGACTCCTATTGGTGCAACGTAGACAAATGTAGATCAAAAGATATCTACGTTTGTCTACGTTGCTCTGGTTTATATTGGAATCCCTGAATCCTTTTTTTTTTTTTTGCTGTATTGTGTAGCTTACTCAACTACGCTCTTCTGTACTGAAAAAAAAAGTATGCGTCGTCATATTTTGCTATGATTTCCAATAGACTGACGTATTCAACTGTATAGCATACAGTTGTATGGGATTCTAGCATACAGTTGACGTATAAGTCACAAAAAAACTATAAATAAATAGGTGTATAACATTTGTGCCCTCCCCTTGACAGACCACTCTGCTGAGGCGCCAGGAATTTGTCTTTTTTCCACAGAGAGAAGCCATTTCAAGCCGTGAGACAACACCAATTGCTGCACCTTCACCTAACGCAAATTCTGTAACAGGGCTACAGAACTATCTTGCTTCATTTGTAGCACCGGTCTCATACCTGTAAGAGGTTCTTTTGGGGTGGAACCCCCCTTTCTTAGCCCAGATGCGACTACTGTCTAAGTACCCTCTATTGTTACTCCCCTGGTATACATTAGATTTGACAGTAGATGTGTAGCACTGATACCGCTAGTATCGGATCTGCTCCGGGACTCTGTGGAATTCGCTGACATCGGTGTCCATGTATGGACACACATGTCTGGGGCTTCCCCAGAGCTGGAGTCCCGGGCAGAGCGCTAGTATCGGCTCTGCTCTGGGACTCTGGGGAAGCCTCTGACATCGCTGTCCATACATTGACAGTGATGTTAGGGGCTTCCCCAGAGCAGGAGTCCCAGTGATGTCAGGAGCACAGCTGGAGTCCCAGAAAGAGCCTACTAGCGCTCTGCCCATGACTCCAGCTCTGGGCAAGCCCCTGACATCAGTGTTCATATATGGACACTGATGTTAATGGCTTCCCAGAGTTCCGGCGCAGAGCCTATACTAGTGCTCTGCTCCGGGACTCAGGCTCAGGGGTTGCCCCTGGTATCACATTCCAGTCCAGGAGGATCTCCTGATGTCACTGTTTATGGACAGTGACATCAGGGGCTCCAACAGTAGAGGAATCCCCAGCCAAAGCGTTGGCTGGCTGGGGATTCCACTCCTAGAGGGACCCCCAATGGAGCTATCTACTTGGGGTGTGTGTGGCATTATCTGCAGAGGGCACTGTGGCAGCATCTACGGAGGGCACTGTGGCATTATCTACAGAGGGCACTGTGGCATTATCTACAGAGGGCACTGTGGCAGCATCTACAGAGGGTACTGTGGCAGCATCTACAGAGGGCACTGTGGCAGCATCCACAGAGGGCACTGTGGCAGCATCCACAGAGGGCGCTGTGGCAGCATCCACAGAGGGCACAGTGGCACTATCTAAAAAGGGGCTGCCCAATCTTGAAATGGGTGTCTGCCAAACACTGCCAACTGAGCCACCGGACTGCATTTAGTGACACTTAAACTGGATTGTTGAAATAAGCACGTAGACAATTCTCTCAAATTTTAAACCTAGCGCTATTATTATAGTAATGTATTATTATTATTATTGTAATATAGTGTTGAAGTTCAAATAACGAATTGATTAACAATATTTTAGTATTGTATCAAATTTGAAAGCAATGCGAACCGTCAACTTCCCATTTTTTCTATATGTGACCCACTTACCCGGCCGAGTTTGAGACCCCTGGTATATAGTGTAGTATAGAGGTTTGTAAATTTCATTACTAAGTCCATGTTTGCAAAATGACACTTGGAACATTTCTGTGTACTCTGTTGCTTTGCAAAAAAATGTTTTGCATAATCTTTGTATGCTACATGGTCGTGCAGTTTGTTATTTTACCTACAGTATAAGGGGGGATTCACACGAACGTGTATTGGGTCCGTGCGGGCCGCGTGGTTTTCACGCGCCACGCACAGACCAATACAAGTCTATTGGGCAGAACAGACAGTCCGTGCTTTTTGCGCAGCGTTTGTCCGCTGCGCAAAAAGCGCGACATGTTCAATATCTCCGCGTATTTCGCGCATCACGCACCCATTGAAGTCAATGGGTGCGTGAAAACCACGCAGGTCGCACGGAAGCACTTGTCCGAGTCCAACACCCGATCCATAGTAAAATTAAAATCCCCTGCAGTAATCAAAAAGCATTCAGCAAATGCAGACAACTCAGTGAGATAACCCCTGCAAACGCGCACCTGATCATGATTGGGTAAGTATAAATTAGCAACAGTATAGAGCTTCCCAGAGATACAGAGCTTCAGATATAAGAAGCGCCCCTGAGGATCATAAGGCGTTGCTACAATGCAGACCGGAAGGGATTTATGGATTTCAATGCTCACTCCCCTAGACTTAGCATCCAGGTTAGTATTATGAAACTGTGTGAAATATTTATGGTTCATGACCGGAACATGATCTGCCCTAAAGTGGGTCTCCCCTAAGAGTAGAATGTGAACGCGTTACTTGTGCATATGGCACAGAACCTGAGAGTATTTCTCTGGTGTGTTAAAACCACGCACATTCAATGACCAAAGTTTCAAGGATGCCATCTGGGAAGGGGAGGAAAGAGGGGGGGGGGGAATAGGGAAAAGGAAAGAGACTAGAAATAGAATGTAATCACCACAGTAGAGCGTTCCAGCCCCAGAACTACTAAGTTCAAGGGAGAGGAGAAGACAATACCAAGTGTCGAAGTGTTCGTAATGTCCTAAATGTGTGGTCGATAATTAAGAACTACAACAGTCATGAGATACACATGGGGCAGAAAGGAATTTAGAAGTTGCTACTTAGCAGTGGCACTTGTAAAATCCCTGTCTGACCTGTTAGGGTATGTGCACACTACCTATTTTCAGACGTAATTCAGGTGTTTTCCGCCTCGAATTACGCCTGAAAAGACGGCTCCATTACGCCTGTAAACATCTGCCCATTGCTTGCAATGGGTCTTACGATGTTCTGTTTAGGCGAGGTGTAATTTTACGCGTCGCTGTCAAAAGACGGCGCGTAAAATTACGCCCGCGTCAAAGAAGTGCAGGACACTTCTTGGGCCGTTTTTGGAGCCGTTTTCATTGAGTCCAATAAAGAACAGCTCCAATTACGCCCCTAAAAGACGCCGCGAAAAACGCGAGTACATGCAAAAACGTCTGAAATTCAGGAGCTGTTTTCGCCTGAAAACAGCTCCGTAATTTCAGACGTATTTTGCGTTGATGTGTGAACATACCCTTAGTATGTTTAACAAATTTGCAAAGCATTTCTACAGCATTTAACATGATCTCATTTGCAAATTTCTATACTACACACATAGGTCATATGGGGATTGATCTAGTATAACTTGTGTATTGCTATGAAGCATGAGATGTTATTCAATTTTGCATACAAAAATTACATATTCCGGGCAGGGATATTTCAATTACAACATCGGTATGCTTTTTTATGGGTATGGTTTTAAAAATTGCACTTACAAAATTCCTTTTTTGACTTACGTGTAGGTATGAAAAATATAACTATATATACACCATGGCGTGTAGCAAAGGAGTATTATCCTTTTTCTTAATTTTTTTTGTTTGTTAACATTTATTACATTTTTATTTTTTTATTCACGTCTTCTTCTCTATGATCTGTGCTCGAGAAAGTGAGAGGTGCCAGGAGGAGGAAGATGGTAGTTGTAAGTAAAAATATATATTTTTTTAAATAAAAAGCTCTGATTATAATTTACTGTTCTGTGAAATTTTAAATGGGTTTTGTCTAGAAATAGAAAAGTGATGGCCTTTCTTTTCAATAGTCCATTAATATAAAATTGAAGGGGGTCTGACTATCGGCACCCCCACCAATCTGCTGCATGAAGAAGCCGTGGCGTTGTGTCACCTTCAATACCAGGCACAGCTCCGTACCTTTATCAGTGGGTGTATTACAGCTCACTTCCATTCACGTCAACATTTTTAATGTATTATTAAAGTTAATATAAAGCCTGGCAAACGAACGTGATTAACATCTGTGTGCTGTGCATGGAAATCACGCTCAGCACACGGACCCATTGATTTCAATGGGGCCGTTCACACATGCGTGAGTTTTCACGCAGCGAGAGTCCGCTGCATGAAACTCACTGCATGTCCTATATTCATACGCGCCCATTGTAGTCATTGTGTCGGTGCGTGATTTGCGCATCAATTAAAGTGAAAATAAAAAAAGATGTGCTTTGCGAGTGCATGAATAACACATGCCACTCGCAAAGCACACTGATGCAATAACTCAACGCACACGGACCAGATTCACGCGCGTGAATTTGATATGCTAGTGTGATTGTAGGCTAAGGCCCCATTCACATCGCGTTTATGCTATCCGCCGACCATTGAAAATGTAGACAAACTGTTTAGGCTTCGTTCACATCTGTGCTAGGGCTCCGTTCCGACGTTCCACCTGAGCTTTCCTTCGAAACGGAGCCCTGAAAGACACAAACATAAATCATAGGTTTCCGTTTCCATCACCATTGATTGATCATTAGTTTACTACGTTATTGGTTCCCGTTCCGACAGAAAGCTCAGACGGAACGTCGGAACGGGACCCTGGCACAGATCTGAACGAAGCTTTACATCTGTTTGTTATAGCGTGTACGTTTAGTGTATACTTATATGTAGGTATACGTTTCGGTCAGTTTTTTACCTTAAAAAAAAGGATACTTTTTTTTTAAAGTGAACAATTAAAGGCTCTGTCACCACATTATAAGTGCCCTATCTTCTACATATCTTGACTGTTTGACTTTCTTAATAGACAACTGGGACATCAGAGAATGAGGTACGGCATACAAAAACAGACCAAGTACAAACAAACAACTGTGCAAATTAATGTATAGATACATGTTCAACAATAGTCTGTATAGGAGGAAATTACCGAGGAGAGACTAACCATACTAACCCATAAAGTGCTGGAGTAGTTGATGGACGTACACCCCATCGCACTTGCCTTCGTCTGGGGGTGGCGTCATACTAATACATGCTGCCTTTTAAGGGTAAAGCTAGCCAATTGGATTTGTAGGGAGCCAGGTGTATGTCTTAAATATTAGTAACCGCACATTTACTGGTATAATTATCGGACGCACGAACCCAGCGCCATGTACGCCCGCCAACCGGAAGTTGTGAGAGAACCACAACATGTGCACGGGGCACGTGAGCGCATGTTGACGCGGTCACATGCGCCGTTGCCATGGTGTGGTGCAAATATCAACCCAGAGGCGGAAAGGACACTCGACACTGCGCATGCGTCACCGGAGGCGCATATAACAATAGGAAGTTGACAGCAATTCCGCTACGTGTGAATGTGCCCTTATTCTCAACTCTCTGGTGGTCATCCTGATATAGAAATATGCCCCAAAATCTACATCAGGATGACCACCAGAGAGTTGAGAATAAGAGTAAGGGAACATGTTCGTGACATTAAGGGAGCGCAAGAAGTGGAAGATATTGAGAAACTTAGAACCATCCCTAAATATTTCCGATTGCATCATGAATGCGATTACAAATTATTCAAAGTGGAAGGAATCTATTATATCGATCTTGGCATAAGGGGAGGTGATCTCAAAAAAAGATTATTACTATGCGAATGTAAATGGATCTGGCGAATCATTTGTGTTTTTAATTCAACATGTTTAGGTCCTTTACTATATCTTTGAAAAACTTGTTTACTCTGTTCAGAATTTCGTATATATAACTATATTGGAAATCGACATGCATTATCTGAAGAAGAATAAGCAATAAAGCAAAATATAACGTCTGACATAATGTAATAATATATATGGACGTGTTATATTATCTATATACAATATATTGATTATAAGTCCAATCTTATCTGTAATTCACGAAGCGCAACACATCATATTTACATGACTATATATGTATATATATATATATATATATATATATATATATATATATAGCCTCCTGCACTTTTTACACATATATTTTACATATATATTTTTCTCACATTTTTCACTTACTCACTTTATTTGTCTCCTCTTGCGCATATATAAGCGGGCACAATTTTTGTCTTTACTTATGTTTTCAGCACACTTGGCAGAAATCTACATCACACAATACACATATTTCTTTATGTCTATATTATTTATACACACACCTTCATCACGGTTCACACACTATAACATCCACTTCACAAAAGTGTGAATGCAACTATTCATCCACTTGTGTTTTGTGTGGGTTTTATATGTTGTAGACACTTAGGGTATGTTCACACGGCCTATTTACGGACGTAAATAGGGCGTTTTTGCCCCGAATTACGTCTGAAAATAGCGCCTCAATAGCGCTGACAAACATCTGCCCATTGAAAGCAATGGGCAGACGTTTGTCTGTTCACACGAGGCGTATATTTACGCGCCGCTGTCAAATGACGGCGCGTAAATAGACGCCCGCGTAGAAGAAGTGACCTGTCACTTCTTTGGCCGTATTTGGAGCCGCTATTCATTGACTCCAATGAATAGCAGCGCTAATTACGGCCGTAATTGACGCGGCGTTCAAGCGCCTGCACATGCCGGTACGGCTGAAATTACGGGGATGTTTACAGGCTGAAACATCCCCGTAATTTCAGCCGTTACGGACCCCCGCCGTGTGAACATACCCTTGTGTATGAGGCTGCACATAGCGATATATCTATATCATTAGTGCAGTGTAAATGAATGGAGAGGAGTGCATGATGCCGATTGGTCAGCATCATACACTCCTCTGTACAACGCCCACTTGGTCGAAAGTATAAGTACGCCCACTTGGGCATTAAGAAAGCTCATTAGCATAAACCAAAATCGCTCCTAACGTTGTGAAAAAAGATCGTTTTTTTAAATAAAAAGCATTACTGTCACCTACATTACAGCGCCGATCTCCTTATGTAGGAGACAGGGCACTTATAATCTGGTGACAAAGCCTCTTTAAGCCCTCACACGGCTCCGGTGGTGAAAAAAAAAATATTCTGGCTCTCAGAATATGGCGATGCAAAATGTGCAGAGTGTCCAAAAGCGGATAAGATCTGGCACCATTTATCAGTGCGACACCGGCCACATATCTGCGGATTATTATTTATTTACCCCATTATTACACCCTCTTATTATGCCCCTGATGTTCTCCGCACAGATTACATGTACCCCCACATCATAAACTGAAATACCAGCAAAACCCCAAACAAAACTGCCACTAAGCAAAATCTGCGCTCCAAAAGCCAAATGGCGCCTCTCCCTACTGAGCCCCACAGCGTGCCCAACGGGCAGTTTACATCCACATATATGGCATCAAACCCGAGAGAACCCGCTTAACAGTTTGAGGTATTTGTCTTCAGTGGCATGAACTGGGCACAAAATATTGTGCACTAAAATGGCATATACCTGTGGAAATTTGCAATTTTCACTTTGCACCATCCACTGAGCATTCATTTATTATAGAAAAAAAAAACCCTGTGTGGTCAAAATGCTCACTACACCCGTTAATAAAATGCCTTCAGTTTGCAGTTTGCAGTTTGCAGTTTCCAAAATGGGGGTCACTACTTGGGGGTTTGTTTTACTATTTGACCCCAGAGCCCTGCCATTGTTGGCTAATGCTGCGAAAATCACCAAAATAGGTCTCACATGCGCCTTTCACGCCTAAGCCCTGTCATATATCCAGGCAAATGATAAATGCCTTGAGGGGTGTAGTTTACAAAATGGGGTCACTTCTCAGGGTTTTACACTCTACTCTGGTACCTAAGGGAGCTCTGCAAATGCGACATGGCACCCATACACCAGTCCAGCAAAATCTGTGCTCTAAAAGCCATGGCACTCCTTCCATTTTGAGCTCTGCCATGTGCCCAAACAGCAGTTTAGGGCCACACATGGGGCATTGCCGTACTCGGGAGAAATTGGGTAACAAATTATGTGTGGTTTTTTCTAATATTACCCCTTGTGGAAAAAAAATTGGGTGCAAAACGACATATTTTTGGGGAAAAAAAAATAATTTTTCATTTTCATACTGCCTCATTCTAATACAATCTATGAAACACCTGTGGGATCAAAATGCTCAGTACACCCCTAGATGATTACCCTATAGTTTCCAAAATGGAGTCACATCTCAGGGTTTTCTACTGTACGGGTACCTCAGGGGCTCTGCAAATGCAACATGGCGCCCAAAAAACAATCAACCAAAATCTACATGCCAAGTAGCACTCCTGCCATTCTGAGCCCTGCGGTGTATACAAGCAGCAGTTTATGACCACATGTGGGGTATTACCGTACTCGGGAGAAATTGGTTTACAATTGTTGAGGCGCTTTTTCTCCTTTATTCCTTGTGAAAATGAAAAAAATTCAACATTTTAGTGGAAAGAATGTAGATTTTCATTTTCACTGCATAATTCCAATAATTCAGCAAAAAAACTGTGGGTCAAAATGCTCACTATACCAATAGATAAATTCCACGAGGGGTATAGTTTCCCAAATGGGGTCACTTTTGCCGAGTTTGCACTATTTTGGCCCCTCAGTGGCTTTGCAAATGTGACATGGGGCCGCAAACCATTCCAGCAAAACTTGAGCTCCAAAAGTCAAATGGCGCTCCGTCCTTTCTAAGCCTTGCCGAGTGTCCAAACAGCAGTTTATTACCACATATGGGGTATTGCTGTGCTCAGAAGAGTTTGCTTTACAAATATTTTTTTTTTTTTTCCTTTATCTATTGTAAAAATGAAAAAATCTGAGCTAAAACTAAATTTTATTAGAAAAAAATTTAGATTTTCAATTTCACGGCATAATTCCCATAAGTTCAGCAAAAACCGTGTAGGGTCAAAATGCTAACTATACCCCTAGAAAAATTCCTTGAGGGGTGTACATTCCAAAATGGGGTCACTTTTGGGGAGTTTCCACTGTGTTGGTCCCTCCAGGGCTTTGCAAACACGACATGGCACCGAAAACTATTCCAGCAAAATCTGCGCTCCAAAATCCAAATGGCCCTCGTTCCCTTCTGAGCCCTGCCGTGGGTCCAAACAGCAGTTTATTACCACATATGGGGTATTTCCGTAATCGGGAGACATTGCTTTACAAATGTTGGGGTGCTTTTTCTCGTTTATTCCTTGTAAAAACTAAAACATCGTATGTTTTTTCAGAAAAAAAGTAGATTTTCATTTTCACAGACCAGTTCCAATAAATTTAGCAAAAAACCTGTGGGCTAAAAATGCTAACTATACCTCTTGAAAAATTCCTTGAGGGGTGTAGTTTCCAAAATGGGGTCACTTTTGGGGGGTTTCCACTGTTTTGGCACCACAAGACCTCTTCAAACCTGACATGGTGCCTAAAATATATTCTAATAAAATAGAGGCCCCAAAATCCACCAGGTGCTCCTTTGCTTCTGAGGCCGGTATTTCAGTCCATTACCACACTAGGGCCACATGTGGGATATTTCTAAAAATTGCAGAATCTGGGCAATAAATATTGAGTTGCATTTCTTCTGTGTTACAGGAAAAACTGTATTACAAATGAATTTAGTAAAAAAAAAAAAAAATTTGTAAATTTCACCTCTACTTTGCTTTATTTTCTGTGAAATGCCTAAAGAGTTAAAAAAAATCTGAATGTGGTTTTGAATACTTTGAGGGGTGCAGTTTTTAAAATGGGGTGTTTTTTTAGTGTTTCTAATATATAAGGCCCTCAAAGCTACTTCAGAACTGAACTGGTCCCTGAAAAAACAGCCTTTTGAAATTTTCTTGAAAATTCGAGAAATTGCAGCTAAAGTTCTAAGCCTTGTGAGGTCATAGAAAAATAAAAGCACGTTCAAAAAATGATGCAAACATAAAGTAGACATATGGGAAATGTTAACTAGTAAATATTTTGTGTGGTATTACGATCTGTTTTACAAGCAGATACATTACAATTTAGAAAAATGCAGATTTTTGCAAATTTTCTCTAAATTTTGGTGTTTTTTACAAATAAATATTGAATTTAACGACAACATTTTTTCAGTATCATAAAGTACAACATGTCACGAGAAAACAATCTCAGAATCGCTTGGATAGGCAAAAGCATTCCGGAGTTATTACCACATAAAGTGACACATGTCAGATTTGAAAAAATCGGCTGTGCCACAAGGCCAAAACAGGCTGTGTCCTTAAGGGGTTAATTTGCACAGTTGTTTGTTTGTACTTGGTCTGTTTGTGTATGCCATACCTCATTCTCTGACTCATGTATACATTGTTGGTTACTCTTTTGCAGGAGTTTATTTGATGGTCGTCTTTCTGTTAGTGTGTCTGTGGGCCTTTTTATATGCTTTTAGTATTTTCAATAAAATGTATATATTTTATATTTGATACATTACAATTGCGTTTTGCATCTTTTTGTTTGTTTTTTGGTCTGGCTAAACATATAGCATTACGTTTACATACGTCGTCCATTGAGATCAATGCTAAAAAAAAAAGTTACGTCGCGTATATGTTTTTTTGAAGTACAGAATAACATAGCAGACTACGCTTTTCAGTACTTTCAAAAAACAGCATTCCAACGTAAACATGACAAACATAGACCAAACGGATGCTATTTTGGTCTATGTTTGACCCATTATAGTCTATGTATACACCGAGCTATACGTTTCAATACTTTTTTTGTGTTTAAAAATGTATACGCCTGGTGGATAGCAGAAACGCAAAGTGAATGGAGCCTTAGGATTTTCTCCGTGGCCCATTTAAGGCCTGATTCACATCCGGAGGAGTCCCTAACATATACCTCTAATGGAAGGTAGCCATGTAACCCACTATAAACCAGTCAAAACACTGCAGAGAGGAGAGGGGGGTGCTCTCAGATCCAAGGGAAGATTTCTCAGGTAAAATAATAAATATGTTATATATAAATGAAATAAAAAGGAAACATTTCCAAATATTTATTTAACACCTTAACGACCGCCCACCGTCTTTTGACGGCAGGTGGTGCAGGTGCTTAGTTTACAGTGACGTTTTTTGGCGTCGCTGTAGAACAGGCAGATGAGCGCTCCTGTAAGCGCTAATCCTCTGATCAGGAGCTGTAGCTAACAGCTCCTGATCTTAGAGAAGCCTCCTGAACACAGCTGGGATCGGAAAACATTCCAACCCCAGCTGTTTAACACTTTGATCGCCGCGGTTCGCGACCCTGGCATGACCAAAGGAAACTTCCCTCTTTGATCTCGTCATCGGAAACATGGTGACATGATCAAAGAGCAGGGAATCCCTCTGCAGTCAGCCCCAGGGACCTAGAAAGAACCCCAGAGCTGTCTGTTCAGTTTGCCTGCTGTTCGGGCACACTATGTGCTGCCCAAACAGCAGCCTGTGTCAAAGTGACACAGTATAATGTATTAGCATACAGGTGTATGCTAAAACATTATAAGTGAAAAATAGAGTTATAAGTAAAGTTAACCCGTAAACCCTTAAGGACGCAGCCTAGTTTGGGCCTTAAGGCTCAGAGCCAATTTTTGAAATCTGACATATTTCACTTTATGTGGTAATAATGTCGGAATGCTTAAACCTATCGAAGCGATTCTGAGACTGTTTTCTCGTGATACATTTCGCTTCATGTTCATGGTAAAATTTGGCTGATATATTCAGTGTTTATTGGTGAAAAATTGCAAAATTTAGAGAAAATTTTGAAAAACTAACATTTTTCAGAGTTTAAATGCATCTGTTTTTAAAACAGACGGTTATACCACCCAAAATAGTTACTAGTTCACATTTCCCATATGTCTACTTTAGATTTGCATCGTTTTTCGAACATTCTTTTATTTTTCATGGGCGTTACAAGGCTTAGAACATAAACAGCAATTTCTCATATTTTTAAGAAAATTTCAAAAGCCTTTTTTAAAGGTACCTGTTCAGTTCTGAAGTGGCTTTGAGGGGCCTATGTATTAGAAACCACCATAAAACACCCCTTTTTAAAAACTAGACCCCTCAAAGTATTGTATTCCAAACAGCATTTAGAAAGTTTTTTAACCCTTCAGGCATTTCACAGGAATTAAAGCAAAGTGGAGGTGAAATTTGCAAATTTCATTTTTCTTGCTGAATTTCAATTTTATTAAAAAAAAATCTGTAACACCAGAGAAATACTACTAAATATGTATTGTCCAGATTCTGCCATTTTTAGAAATGTCCCACATGTGGCTCTAGTGTTCTCGTGGACTAAAACACAAGCCCTAGAAGCAAAGAAGCACCTAGTGCATTTTGAGGCCTCTTTTTTTATTAGAATATATTTTAGTCAGCATGCCAGGTTTGAAGAGGTGTTGAGGTGTCAAAACAGTAGGAATCCCCCAAAAGTGACCCCATTTTGGAAACTACACCCCTCAAGGAATTCATTTATAGTTGTTGTTATCATTTTGACCAAAAAGTTTTTTCACAACAACTATTTGAATTTGGCTGTGGAATTAAAAAAATGAATTTTTTTCCAATAAGATGTCATTTGTGATCAAAATTTCTTATTTTCACAGGGAACAAAATACCCCATTTTGTTTCCCAATTTGTCCTTAGTGCGGCAATACCCCATTTGTGGTGATAAACTGCCGTTTGGGCCCATGGGAGGGCTCAGAAGGAAAGGAGCGCTATGTGTTTGTTGGAGTACAGATTTTGCTGGATTGGTTTTCGGGTGCCATGTCGCATTTGTAGAGCCCCAGAGGTATCAAAGCAATGGAAACCCACCAGAAGTGACCCCATTTTGGAAACTACACCCATCAAGGAATTAATTTATGGTTGTTGTTATCATTTTGACCGCACAGTTTTTTCACAGTACCTATTTGAATTGGGCTGTGAAATTAAAAAAATGTCATTTTTTCCAATAAGATGTAATTTTTGATCAAAATTTCTTATTTTCACAGGGAACAAAATTTCCCATTTTGTTGCCCAATTTGTCCTTAGTGTGGCAATACCCCATTTGTGGTGATAAACTGCCGTTTGGACCCATGGCAGGGCTCAGAAGGAAAGGACCACCATTTGGCCTACTGAAGCTTTTCTGGTGCTAAGTCATGTATGCAGAAGCCCCTGAGGTACCAGTACAGTTGAAACCCCCGAGAAGTGACCCCATTTTAAAAACTACACCCCTTAAGACATTCATCTAGAGGTGTAGTGAGCATTTTGACCCCACAGATACTGTGTAAAAGATAATGTGCAGCAGATGGTGCAGAGTGAGATTTGCAATTTTCTATATATATTGGCCAAGTCAATGTCCGATATAGTGTGCCCAGCATGTGCCACCGGAGATATACACCCCATAAGCTGTAATGTGGGTTGTCCCGGGTACGGCAATACCCTACATGTGGCTGTTATTAGCTGCCTGGGCACACGGCAGGGCTCAGAAGGAAAGGACCACCATTTGGCCTACTGGAGCTTTTCTGGTGCTAAGTCATGTATGCAGAAGCCCCTGAGGTAGCAGTACAGTTGAAACCCCCAAGAAGTGACCCCATTTTAAAAACTACACCCCTTAAGACATTCATCTAGAGGTGTAGTGAGCATTTTGACCCCACAGGTACTGTGTAAAAGATAATGCGCAGCAGATGGTGCAGAGTGAGATTTGCAATTTTCTATATATATATATATGCAATGTCAGTGTCCGATATAGTGTGTCCAGCATGTGCCACCGGAGATATACACCCCATAAGCTGTAATGTGGGTTCTCCCGGGTACGTCAATACCCTACATGTGGCTGTTATTAGCTGCCTGGGCACACAGCAGGGCTCAGAAGGAAAGGACCACCATTTGGCCCTCTGGAGCTTTTCTGGTGCTAAGTCATGTATGCAGAAGCCCCTGAGGTATCAGTACAGTTGAAACCCCCAAGAAGTGACTCTATTTTAAAAACGACACCCCTTAAGACATTCATCTAGAGGTGTAGTGAGCATTTTGACCCCACAGGTACTGTGTAAAAGATAATGCGCATCAGATGGTGCAGAGTGAGATTTGCAATTTTCTATATATATATATATATATATATATATATATATATATGCCATGTCAGTGTCCGATATAGTGTGCCCAGCATGTGCCCCAGGAGATATACACCCCATAAGCTGTAATGTGGGTTGTCCCGGGTACGGCAATACCATACATTTTGCTGTTATCAGCTGCCTGGGCACACGGCAGGGCTCAGAAGGGAAAGATGAGGGGGATAAGCTGTGCGGAGTGCATCAGGGTAAATGAAAAATTAAGGGATGTATGATAAATTTGAAAACAATCTTTCATACAGAGCCCTGGTTTTTCGGGACACGTGTCACATTGGTATGTTGTGTCCTTCTTTATCCCCCTCTTTGAGCAGACTCTGCACTTGTTTTGACTTTTTCCCTTCTTTCCAGTTTGGGGAACTTCTCCTGGAAAGTGTTGCCCTGGTACGATGCGTGTGGCCTCGCTTCCAGAACTACTGGGTGCTCCCCCGTCTTGGTCCCTAAAGATCAGGTTCTTGATAACCACCTCTTGAAATTCCAGGAAAGTTCCCCTCTGGCCTGCACATCGACGTAGCATGTACGCATTGCACAATGCCATCTGTATGATGTGCACGGCCAGGTTCTTATATCACACCATCGTTTTCCGCATGGCGCTGTAGGGTTTCAGGACTTGATCTGACAAGTCCACCCCTCCCATGTACCTATTTTAGTCCAGGATGCAGTCTGGTTTGGGGGTCTCTGTACTTGTACCTCGTACAGGTACTGGTGTGGCCATGTATTGTCGTCAATACAAGGACATCTCTCTTGTCCTTGTACTTGACACGCAATATATTGCTGCTAGAATGTGCCCTGCTCTCACCCCTTCTGAGCGTTTGCCCAAGCAGAGTCTTAGGGAGGCCTCTCAGTCTTTTTCTAAGAGTGCCGCATGCCACAGTACTTCTGGAAGCGAGGCTCTTGAAGAGTGGGACGCTGGTATAAAAATTATCCAGGTAAAGGTGGTAACCCTGGTCCAGCAGTGGGTGCACCAAATCCCACTCAATTTTTGCATTAATTCCCAGTAAGGGGGGGCATACTGGGGGCTGAATACTGCTGTCCTTCCCTTCATAGATCCTAAATTTATAGGTATACCCTGATGCACTCTCGCACAGCTTATACATCTTCACGCCATACCTTGCCCTCTTACTCGGCAGGTACTGGCGGAATTGAGGCCTCGACCTTTAAAATGTACCAGGAACTCATTAGTAGAAATACACTTCTCGGGGGCGTATGCTTGGGCAAACCGGGCACTAAAATAGTCTAATAGGGGTCTCAAGTTTGTACAAACGGTCAAAACTGGGGTCATCTCGGGGTGGGCACTGCTCATTATCCGTATAATGTAAGAAGCGAAGTATTGCCTCATAACGCATCCTGGACATGGCCATACGGTACATCGGGGTGAGGTATAAGATGTTCATGCTCCAGTAGGTCCTAATGGACGGCTTTTTGAGAAGCCCCATGTTCAAGTGAAGTCCCCAGAACTTGCCCAACTCTGCTGCATCTACAGGAGTCCACCTGTGGGATTGGGCATAAAATGATGTGGGGTTCTTAGTAATATACTGTTGGGCATATAAATTCGTCTGGGAGACCATAAGATCTATAAAGTCATCAGTGAAGAAGAACTTGAAAAAGTCCATTTCACTGAGCCCTGCCGTATTAAATATTATCCCTGAGCTGCCCGTGTACTCTGGGATTTGGGGCTCATAAATGTCTGGTGGGGGGGTCCAAATGGGGTCACTTCGCTCGGGGGCTTGAACTGCGGCGGGGTCATCTCGCTCGGGGGCTTCAACTGTGGTGGTGGTCCTGGGGCGTCTCCTAGGGGGTTCCTCTTCTTCATCACTGGATGAAGAGGTGGATAAATAAAACAGAGTCTCACCATCCGACGACTCTGTGTCGGAGGCAAGAAATGAATATGCCTCTTCGGCACTAAATGTCCATTGAGACATGTTTGATTGCTTCCCTAACTAGGAACAATAGGCTGCTACCTAAACCAGCCCAAAAAAATTGCTGTTTTTATAGAACGAATGGGCTTCCCTGAGACTAAACCTAACTAGGGCGAGGGTTCCTAACACTAAACCTAACTAGATTTTATTTGAACTTCCCTGAGACTAAATTTAACTACGGCGACTATTCCCTGACACTAAACGTAACTAGATTATTCCGAGCTTCCCTAACACTAAACCTAACTATGGTGACCGGTGCCTGACACTAAACCTATCTAGATTATTCCGAGCTTCCCTGACTACGGTGATGGACCCCTAACGCTAGATCTAACTACGGTGACGGATTCCTGACGCTAAATTCCCTGACTCCATACCCAACTACGCTTTTTGATGGTTCCCTGACACTAACTAACCCTAATACTAAACTAACCAGTTAAATTGTCTAAATTAACTTTTTTTTTTCAGTTCCGGACGGGAGCGGCAGGATGTGATGTCAGGGAGAGGAAGTGAAGAGTTACTCACTAACTGACCAATAGTAGCGATCGTGGAGGCGGGATTATCGCGTCAGGTCCCGGCGTATTGAGCTGTGATAGCCTGCTGTCGGAAACAGCAGCTCGTGCACGCGCCGGTGGAAAATGGCGATGCATTTTCCCTGCGAGATACTATTCCGTCGCGGAGCGCGAACGTGTCGGTCAGCACGACGGAATAGTACGTCGCTGAGCGCGAAGGGGTTAATGGGATTAAAAAAAAAGTAACAAAAAGAAATAAAAAAAAAAAATTGTCCCAAAAAAAAGTGTCATTATTTTGCATAAAATATATTTTATTGCCGCTACACTAAATAAAAACAAAAACCTACACATATTAGGTATCTACATGACCGTAATAACCTGAAGAATTATATTGAGACGCTATTTAGTGTGAAACGTGAACAAGATAAAAACTATGGTGGGAATCGCTTTTTCCTATATTCACGGCGTAAAAATAATTTTTTTCTACCCCCCAAACTGCGGAAAAAAAATACTATTTCTCCCGCATAAAAAAAGGCCTCATACAGCCACGTCAATGAAAAATATGCCTGCAGAGGCAAAAACAGAAAAATTTAGCTGGTCATTAAGACCTTTTCAGGTCCAGTCATTAGGGGTTAAATATAATTTGTTATTAATAATATTTAGTAATTTTTCAAAACAGTTTTGTCCTCAAAAAGATGCGCCCCAGGCAGGTCATCGTAGGTCTCCCCAAAGACACCAGACACGCACTGGGGGTTGGACAAATGTATTTATTTTTTATTTGTTATTATTTTTATCCCTTTCTGTCTATCCTTTTTAGGAAATAAATTAGCGATCTATTGATTGCTTGTCAGATCCAACAATGATAGATTTACCTGCTTTCCCAGGTGCATGAATGGCAAATATACCTTGTAATTCGACGTCTTATTTTTTCTTTACACAATCCTGAGATATTTATCACAGATTAATGAACTATGTGACACATAATAATTAGGAAAACATTTCATGCATTATTTTCGGTCATTGCACTGACAGGTAAAATATTAGTCTGTGCTTCTGAAATGGCCTAATATTCTGATGCTTATTATTGAATAAGTGGACTTAGTGAGGCCTCAGGCTGCGATGCGTTCTGAAATCATAGCACAGGCTGGACTGACCCTGACACAGTGGAGGGGAGGCCAGACATGACGGGTATAGGAGGGAGGATCGCAGTCACAGCATGAAGGGGAGGGTTAGTGGAGCGGGTGGATCCAGGAGAAGGGAGGGATCCGGTGGGGGTTATTGGACGTGCTGCTGATTTCCCGGTCTTTTGGACGAGAGCAGCACACTGGCAAGACATCCCCGCACACAGTAAGGAGATTTCACATCCGGCGGCAATCTTACCTGTGTGGGACATCATGTCGGCGCAGCTGTTCATTGAACAGATGCGAGCTGCTACTGCTGCATTCGGCCCCACTTGGTTGGAGGAGCAGGCAGCGGCGGTGGCCAATGCTCCGGGTCCATCAGCTGTCTCTCCCCCACGCCGGGCCCGGCGTTCACGTCCTCCGGAAAGGCTGAGTCCTGACGTGGCCCCGAGGACTCGACGCCGCAGAGGGAGCCCTGCAAGGGGCCCTCCGGCTCGGGCTTCTGGCAGCTCCGCTACTGTGGCCGGTGCCAGGGTCGGGAGGAATCCTGCTTCGCGGCGGAGTCCAGCGGAGGTGGAGGGGTTGAGGCCTCTACTTCTGGTCACCCCTCCACTCTCCATTTCTTCGCCAGGTTCCATGGTCCGGACGGTCGCCCCCGGTGATGTGCCGGCTGGGGGTGGAGCCCCACGAAGATCGGTGAGAAGCAAGGGACCTGCATTAGGCCGCAGGCCTAGGTCGTCTGTGTCACTGGTGACTTCCGGGCGGCGAGCTGCCGGCCTTCCTGTGCCTGTCGACTGCCTGAGGGGGAGCTTGGGAGCCTGCCCCTCCCCCACCTCGGTTCCGGATGTGCGTGCTGCCATGGATCGGGGACCAGATCTGCAGAAGAACTTGAAGATGGAGAGCTTTGTGAACAGGACGCTCCAGCTGATGGGTTCACAGCGCCTGTGCAGCTCGGTGAGTTGTTTTCACAGTCTTTACCTTCTCCTGCTTTACTTATGTCTCCTGTCTCCGGGGTGGGTTCCGGGGTTGGGGATCCTGGGGAACCTGTACGTAATGTGGGGTCTGGGGTTTTGAATGTTGGGGGAGGGGGTGATAGTCTGCAAGATCTGGTCGGTTGCGTAAAGGAATTGTTAGGCCGGCTCGATGGGACGGGGGTCGCCGCGCCTCCTACGCAGTCTCCTTTGGCGGCGTGGGTGGGGGGGTCTAGGGTGGATGGCGGGGGGCTTACTGCCCCGGCGGCAGTCGCTGGGAGTGTAGGGGGAACTACGGAATCAGTGGCGGTGTCAGTTCAGACCGATTTGGCGGCGGTCGGTTGATGGGGTTCGGTTGGATGATAAAGCCAGGGGTGAGGTTTATGTGTGTTTTGAGGGACCTTTGGGGGCGCATTTAAAGCAGTAAGTTCGGGAAAAAATTTGGAAGGATGAATATATGGAGATATTTTCATTATTGCCCCTTGAAAAATGTAATCTGGAGACAGGAAAGCGTGATGAGAGTAAGGGCTCGTTTACACGAGCGTGTGCGTTTTGCGCACGCAAAAAACGCAGTGTTTTGCGTGCGCAAAAGGCACTTAACAGCTCCGTGTGTTATCCCCATATGATGCGCGGCTGCGTGATTTTCGCGCAGCCGCCATCATTATGACACTCCGTTTGGATGTTTGTAAACAGAAAAGCACGTGGTGCTTTTCTGTTTACATTCATAGTTTGACAGCTGTTGCGCAAATCACGTTCGTCACACGGAAGTGCTTCCGTGTGGCATGCATGATTTTCACGCACCCATTGACTTCAATGGGTGCGTGATGCGCGAACAACGCACAAACATAGGACATGTCGTGAGTTTTTCGCAGCGAACTCACGCTGCGCAAAACTCACGGACTGTCTGCACTGCCCCATAGACTAACATAGGTCCGTACGACGCGCGTGAAAATCACGAGCGCTACACGGACCTATATCATGCTCGTGTAAACGAGCCCTAAGAAGGAGGAGGAGGAAAAGCGTCGTTATCGCCTTATACCTAAGACGTTTGTTAACTGGTTGCAAGCGTTTGCCATTTTAGACAGTGATATTTGGGAAAATGCGCCGGAACATGGTTCCCCCCTTTTTTACTATATGGATGCCATCGGGGAGGCCCATAGGGTTTACGGGGGGTAGCTTGGTTGCGTTATGATGAGCAGTTTAGATAACGGAAGGCGGTTCGGCCCAATATTAGGTGGGATCACAAGGATATTGCCCTCTGGTTACGAGTTACGGCTACGGTTCGACCGGGCCAGTCCTTTCCCGGGAGCGGGGGGGTCAGCCGGCCAGGCGGGTCAATCTAGCTCAGGGGGCAACGCAAAACTCGGGCTGTGCTGGCAATACAATGAGGGGCAGTGTAAATTCGGTGCAGGTTGCAAGTTCAAGAACCTTTGCTCTCAATCTAATGGGGCATCTAAATGCTTGCGCAAGGGGAAACGAGGTGGGGAAGTGGGTTTTAACTCCAGTCATGGGGGTGATGCCGGTGAAACGGGAAAGGATGGTCAGGTTTCTAAGTAGTTATCCGGACAGGGCCAAAGCGCAGTTGTTGTTTGACGGTTTTAATATGGGTTTTTGTATCCCCTCCCCACCTCACAGGGTCCTCATTTCAATAAAAAAATCTGAAGTCAGCTTACCAGCATCCTGACGTGGTTGGGGTAAAATTGGCTAAGGAGGTGGAATTGGGGCGCATGGCGGGGCCATTCAGTTCTATCCCCATCCCGGGTTTGGTCGTTTCCCTGCTGGGGGTTGTCCCGAAGAAGGAGGCGAACAAATACCGTTTGATTCACCATTTGTCTTATCCGAGGGGTTCGTCGGTTAATGACGGGATAGATCGTGATCTTTGCTCGGTCGTGTATACGTTATTTGACGCGGCGGTGCAGTGGGTGCGTTTCCATGGTAAGGGGGCGTTAATGGCCAAGACTGATGTCGAGGTGGCTTTCCGGCTGTTGCTGGTGCATGCGGATAGTCAGCGTTTATTGCTTTGTTTTTGGGGGGGGCGGTTTTTATGTGGATTGGTTCCTCCCTAAGGGTTGTTCCATTTCTTGTGCGTACTTCGAGGCGTTTAGCTCATTTTTGGAATGGGTGGTGAAATCGGTGGTGGAGGTGGATTCGATCATTCATTTTTTAGATGATTTCTCGTGCGTGGGGCTGGGACAATCCAGGGTCTGTGCTAATTTGTTACAAGTAGTGAACAGAGTGGCGTGAGATTTTGGGGTGCCGTTGGCTCCAGATAAGACGGTGGGTCCAACGACTACCATTGAGTTTTTAGGCATTACAATTGACTCGGTGGTAATGGAATGCAGGCTCCCGGTTGACAAGTTATTGGCGTTGCGGTTAGAAGTTGCTCGGGCGTGTCGTCTTAAAAAAATTACTTTGAAGGAACTGCAGTCCCTTCTGGGGAAATTGAACTTTGCATGTCGCATTATGCCCATGGGCAGGGTTTTTTGTCGTCGGCTGGCAGCGGCTACGGCCGGTGTGCATGAACCGCATAATTTTATACGTCTGGCGGCCGAGCTTAAGGCGGATCTGAGTGTTTGGGGGGGTTTTCTGGAACACTATAATGGCCGTTCCTATTTGATGAGTTCTGTGGTGGAGAACGTGGATGTGGATTTGTTCATGGATGGGTCGGGGGCGTTGGGTTTCGGGGCTTTTTGTTATGGGCAGTGGTGTAATGGGTCTTGGCCAGTTAGCTGGGTGGAATCGGGACTCACAAGGAATTTGGCCCCTCTCGAGTTGTTTCCCATCATGGTAGCGGTTACCATTTGGGGGGACAGGCTCAGGGACAAGAAAGTGAGGTTCCATTGTGATAATTTGGGGGTGGTCTTGGCGATTAACAATATTACAGCCTCTTCTCCTCTGGTGGTGCGCCTGTTACGTCATCTGGTGTTGGTTTGTTTGGAATTGAATGCTTGGGTTGTGGCAGTGCATGTGCCGGGTGTTGATAATTCCATTGCTGATGCTTTCTCTCGTTTGCAGTGGGATCAGTTCCGGTCATTGGCGCCAGAGGCGGAGGAAGTGGGTATCGCTTGTACGGGCCATCCATGGGAGTTGGTGTTCGAGTGGCGGGAGAGTTGATTAGGCGTTCGGTGGTGGACAGCACGTGGACGGCATACATTGTTAATTGGAGGTATTGGGAGGAGTGGTTGGAATCTTTGGGTGACGTCGGGTCCGAGGAGGACAGGTTAGTGGCTTTGCTTTTCCTGTTAGGTCATGCGGCAAAATCGCACTAGTCGGTTTCTCGTGTCAATCGCCTGATGGTAGTTCTCGCTTTTGAGTTTAAATTGCAGGGTTGGAAGGACGTGACTAAGGAGCTTTTAGTGCGGCAGGCGCTGTGAGGTTTTCGCAAAGGGTCCAGAACACGAGACTCCAGGCGTCCGGTTTCCTTTCATATGTTAGTACAATTGGACGGATGGGTCGGTTTAGTTTGCAGTTCGGTTCAGGAGTTTTGTGTATTTCGCCTCGCGTTCTCGCTGGTGTTTTTTGGGGCACTTTGGATTGGGGAACTCGTTTCACCCAGCTCACGGCGCCCTGGGGGGCTTTTGCGGGAGGATGTTGATTTGTTTGAGGACAGAATTGAGTTTAGACTTCGTTGTTCTAAGACTAATCAGTTTGGCAGGGGGAGGCAGGTGGTCCTTTTGGCGGTCCCGGGGAGTGCGGTCTGTCCGGTGCGTTATTTACGGGTTTTTGGTGAGTCTGCGGGGGATCAACGGGCACCCCTGTTATGTGACAGGGATGGTTGATTTTTGTCAAAATTCCAGTTCACTGCCGTCTTTAAAAAATGTTTAGCAGTTGGGGGTGTTGACATGAAAGATTTTTCATCTCACTCGTTTCGGATTGGGGCGGCGACGGAAGCCAGCAGGTTGGGCCTTGATGAGGCTGGCATGAGGCGGATTGGTCGCTGGGAATCGGTGCGGTTTCGCTCGTACGTGCGTCCTCACCTGTTGTTGCCTGTTTAGGGGTATAATGCTGTTATATTGATGTATGGTTGTCTGTGTCTGTTTGGGTGTGCGTGTTCCTAACCACTGGTTTGTTTGTTGTTTTATTTTAGGTAACAGACCTGGCCTTATTTGGATCCTGGGGCATTCTTATGTTTATTGGGGTGCTCGAAGGGCTGATGTTAGGCCAAATGGCAGGCAGCTGGGGGTTCCACGGGACACCGCGGCTATACATTGGCTCGGTTTCCGTGGGATGCCATGGTGCCGGGTATTGCATGAGTTCCACATCTATGTGGAATTGGACCGCACTCCAGACGTCCTTGTTCGCCATGTTGGGGGCAACGATCTTGGGGCCCGCCCGTTCCGTGAGTTGGTTCGGGACATAAAACACGATCTGTTGCACCTGTGGTCGTTGTACCCGAACTTGATCACGGTATGGTCGTACATTGTGCCTAGGAAGTCATGGCGCTTGGCACGGTCAGTGGAACGGATCAACAAAGCCAGAATAAAAGTGAACAGGGCTGTGTCTGCATTTGTTGCTCGGAATGGTGGAATATGTGTTCGGCATTGGGACTTGGAAGCTGGAGTTGGAGCGTTTTGGAGTGCAGATGGTGTTCACCTGAATGATGTGGGAACGGATTTGTGGTGCTTGGGCTTGCAGGATGGCATTGAGAGGGCTATTTTGTTGTGGCGGGACTCTCAGGCTTAAGGGGTTCAAGGCCTGTTCGCTGTGGCTGGAGAGTCCTTGGAGTTAGACAAATAATTATGGGGGGGGGGATGCATCGTGGGTATGGATCCCCCGGGTTTTAAAGATGAAAGGACACTGTCTGGCGGTTGGATAGTGTGGCTTACTTAGGGTGTTATCCCTTGGGAGAGGTGGCAGTTACCTTACGCCATCTGCCAGGAATATTGGTGCCTCTGAGCCGGGTTTTTACGGCTGGGGGTAAAATGGTGGGGCAGATAGCCAGTAACATAAAAAGTGTAATGATAGCTCCAAGGACTTCTCCTAGTCTATGTGTCAATGTTTGTTTGCCAGTGGTGTCTGATGTCTTTGGGTTATAATTTATTGTTCGTGTATTATTGATTTATTAATGTTTTGTTAATAAATAATATGAGTATTATTTATTTATGGTTAATTGAGCCTCGGTGTTGAGTCTTCTTGAGAGAAAGGTGTGGGTTATGACTGGGTAACAGATAGTAGGTAAGTGTAATTTGCATACACATACATCACTCGACTTACCCCAAGTCATGTATGATTGTATCGACTTAGATGGGTTTCCCTGATGTTTAGAAGGCTTAGTGGAGCTCGCTTGGTCCTGTTTACAGACAATAAACATAGGATAATGCTGTTGTATTATTCATTCCTAATAGTAGTACTATCTGGGCAGTCAAGGCATTTCTTGATGAACGTGTATGTCATGTTGGCCAAACGGATTGATTATTTAGGTATAAAACATCACACCCAAATATTCTGTTGTAGTTCTTGAGTGTATTATAAGAATTTTAAAACATGTAATACAGTTTTTTCTCTAACCTTTACCCCACAGAATGACCAGCGGAGGAGAATATGACGCAAGTGGTGTTTGCTCTTAATAAACATAATAAAGTGCTTATAACTACAGTACGGTGGAGCACTATCCCCTTCCGTCGGACAATTCCGACCCCAACATTTGGATGTTTCTATGAACCAGCGTCTTTGCTGTATCAATCCCAGACTCTGATGACCTGCTCAGAAGCAACTGAATATTGGTACGTTTTCTCAATTTTAAATGATTTTAATGTTTTTTTAGTGAGTTGAAACATATTTGATTGTTTATTAGTTTATATCAATTTTTAAACTCTAAAAATAGTACTAAAAGTCAACTAAAACTTTTTAGGCTTATGTATGCATAGGGGGTAATGGTCTTTCCATGATCGGTTTATTTGGGACCTAAGGCAGAAGTCCAATGTAGCTAGTGACTTGGGGCAAACAAAAGAAAACTATTATAAATTAAAAAAACATTTTTCATTTTTGAAGAAGTGCTCAGAGCTTGGACAGTAAGTATATTTATTTTTTGTATTAACCCCTTCCCGCTCCTTGACGTACTATTACGTCATGGCAGCTGTATCGTTCGCGCTCCATGCCGTAATAGTACGTCTCGGGAGTAACGGCCGTTTCGGCCGTCCTCCCGACACATACAGGAGCTGTGACGCTGCTGTCTTGTTCAGCAGCTGTCACAGCTCCTACAGCGGGGACCGATCGCTGTGTCCCCGCTGATTAACCCCTTAAAAGCCGCGTTCTATAGAGATCGCGGCTTTTTAGGGGTTAAGCTGCCATCGCCGGCCTGCTACGCGATAGCGGCCGGCGATGGTGACTATGGCAACCGGACACCAAACAATGGCGTCCGGCTATGCCATAGACGGAAGCCTAGTGGGTCCTGACAACGTCAGGACCCACTATGCTTGCTGTCAGTGAGTAGCTGACAGTTCTAATACACTGCACTACGCATGTAGTGCAGTGTATTAGAATAGCGATCAGGGCCTCCTGCCCTCATGTCCCCTAGTGGGACAAAGTAATAAAGTAAAAAAAAAGTTAAAAAAAGATGTGTAAAAATAAGAAAATAAAAGTTTTAAAAGTAATAAAAGTAAAAGTCCCACTTTTTCCCTTATCAGGCCTTTATTATTAATAAAAATATATAAACAAACAAATAAACTATACATAATTGGTATCGCCGCGTCCGTAACGGCCTGAACTACAAAATTATTTTGTTATTTATCCCGCACGGTGAACGCCGTAAAAAAAAATATTAATAAACCGTACCACAATCACAATTGTTTGGTCACTTCACCTCCCAAAAAATGGAATAAAAAGAGATCAAAAAGTCGCATGTACCTAAAAATGGTACTGATCAAAACTACAGTTCGTTACGCAAAAAATAAGTCCTCGCACGGCTTTATTGATTGAAAAATAAAACAGTAGTAGGAAACAAAGGGAGAAATCCTCCAGCTCACCTGACACAGAGATTTGAGTGTCGCTGTCAGCGCCTGGATCTTTTTCGTGTCGGCACACGATACAGGAACAGAGGTAACAGAAAAAATGGTCCAGCGCTTAAGTAGTAGTAAAATAGAAAAAATATTTTTCCAAGTTTAATGGGATTGCTTTAAAAAGTCCATTGTAGTATGGTCTCGGTGTGTGAATAGAAGGAAAGAATGATCCTGTTAGCCTACGCGTTTCGGACGAGGCAACGTCCTTAGTCTTGGCTGTAGTGTAGTTTAAAGTTGGCGCTCTGGCGGATTTATACTGTGTCTACGGTGACAGCTGAGTCCTAAATGCGTTTCACGACTCTGTGTCAAATGGACCGCAACCCGGAAATGGAATGATGCCGGTGTATGGTGCGCCCATGTTAATGTTACGTAAGTAAACTTTTCATGTTGAGCAACTTGTTCTATAAACCAATATATGTTTCTTTGTTAGACTATCTTATGGATTATGTCTGATGTATATTACTGGAGTATTTAAGAACGCTTGTAAATTGAATCTTGAAACATGGTCATGTGTGCGTTCCAGGTCATCTGACCAAGTGGAACGCAAACACGCAAGACGAGTCAGCGGCATGCAAGCTGGACGAACATGAGTCATCCCGGTTCAATCACTTATGGTACGTAACTATTTGATTCCTATAGAGTAAGCAACACTTGTGCTCAACAAGTACTTGGGAAGGAAATGTCAATACTTGATATCTGTACCTATGAGTATAATTGATGATCGTTCGGGTCACAATATTTTAGGGATTAGTGTAACGAAGAGCGGCCAGATTGAAAACATTTTTTGTGCATCTACAATTCAAGTATTTACTGATTGAAAATGATTGGATCATAAGTGCACGGGTAAGGAAGGAGAAGTGAAAGAAAAAAATTTTGAAAAATTAAATTTGTGAAAATGTAATGCATAACAATCAGCATATGTTATGTATGCACCACGGGGGGTGATTGGTTAAAATCATGATTGTATGGAGAGGTTCCCATGAAGACAAAATATCAAAGTGTATTGTGTCATGAAATCATGGGACTGTACATGAGGAGGTAGTAAAATATTAAATTACTTTATTTATCAGTTTAGTATTGGAACATGAGTTCTTTTTTCAAGTTTAAGCCGTCTGGAAATCTTGTCTTTAATCTATAAATCCAGAAGGCTTCTCTTAGGTGAGTTTTATTTTTTATGTCGCCTCCTCTTTTTGGCATGTGAATTTTTTCGATAGCGTAGCAGCAGAAAGTTTTAATATTCTGGTTTTTAGTTTCCTGTTAGTGCATCCCACATATTTTAAATATATTACAGAGTGTCGTTTAAAATATGTGGGATGCACTAACAGGAAACTAAAAACCAGAATATTGGAACATCTGAGTTATATCAGAAATCCAAATATTGTAAACATTTCCAACGCATCAAAACACTTCATACACAAACATAATAGGACAATTAAAACTTTCTGCTGCTACGCTATCGAAAAAATTCACATGCCAAAAAGAGGAGGCGACATAAAAAATAAAACTCACCTAAGAGAAGCCTTCTGGATTTATAGATTAAAGACAAGATTTCCAGACGGCTTAAACTTGAAAAAAGAACTCATGTTCCAATACTAAACTGATAAATAAAGTAATTTAATATTTTACTACCTCCTCATGTACAGTCCCATGATTTCATGACACAATACACTTTGATATTTTGTCTTCATGGGAACCTCTCCATACAATCATGATTTTAACCAATCACCCCCCGTGGTGCATACATAACATATGCTGATTATTATGCATTACATTTTCACAAATTTAATTTTTCAAAATTTTTTTCTTTCACTTCTCCTTCCTTACCCGTGCACTTATGATCCAATCATTTTCAATCAGTAAATACTTGAATTGTAGATGCACAAAAAATGTTTTCAATCTGGCCGCTCTTCGTTACACTAATCCCTAAAATATTGTGACCCGAACGATCATCAATTATACTCATAGGTACAGATATCAAGTATTGACATTTCCTTCCCAAGTACTTGTTGAGCACAAGTGTTGCTTACTCTATAGGAATCAAATAGTTACGTACCATAAGTGATTGAACCGGGATGACTCATGTTCGTCCAGCTTGCATGCCGCTGACTCGTCTTGCGTGTTTGCGTTCCACTTGGTCAGATGACCTGGAACGCACACATGACCATGTTTCAAGATTCAATTTACAAGCGTTCTTAAATACTCCAGTAATATACATCAGACATAATCCATAAGATAGTCTAACAAAGAAACATATATTGGTTTATAGAACAAGTTGCTCAACATGAAAAGTTTACTTACGTAACATTAACATGGGCGCACCATACACCGGCATCATTCCATTTCCGGGTTGCGGTCCATTTGACACAGAGTCGTGAAACGCATTTAGGACTCAGCTGTCACCGTAGACACAGTATAAATCCGCCAGAGCGCCAACTTTAAACTACACTACAGCCAAGACTAAGGACGTTGCCTCGTCCGAAACGCGTAGGCTAACAGGATCATTCTTTCCTTCTATTCACACACCGAGACCATACTACAATGGACTTTTTAAAGCAATCCCATTAAACTTGGAAAAATATTTTTTCTATTTTACTACTACTTAAGCGCTGGACCATTTTTTCTGTTACCTCTGTTCCTGTATCGTGTGCCGACACGAAAAAGATCCAGGCGCTGACAGCGACACTCAAATCTCTGTGTCAGGTGAGCTGGAGGATTTCTCCCTTTGTTTCCTACTACTGTGATTTCGGTGTTTCTCTCGTGCTCCCATCTGTCAAATTTATGTCCATAACTGAACAACAGTGAGCTCCACATAATATATGTGCATACTGCTGTCACCTTTCATTACATCTGATAGTGTGTGGTAGAGGTTTTTGATAAAAGTCTGCTCGAATTAAGGATTAAAACATACCACAAATGCATACGTGACATCAAGATCACGCTGGATTTCAACTTGCAGCAATTGCAGCATAACGATTACATACATTGGCTATTTCTGCTTTTGATTTTAACCCACCGCGGCTATATTGCCAAAATTTGGAGACCCTTACTGGACACACGGGACTGTACGCACAATCTATTCCAACATGGCGAATGAAATCCAGTTAACCAGAACGGAATTAGCAGAGAAAGTTTTTGGTGGCAACAATAACCTCACTGAAAATGAATCTAATATGGAGGAGCTTTTCCACAGTCTGGAAAAGCAATTGGCCCAACAAGCCAAAATCTGGTGGGACCTCACTACCCTAAAAAATTATATTTCGAAAGATATGATACCAAGAGGCCTAAGACTGAGAAAAACACCCACATTCATTTACACTGAAGATTTTTTCAAAGAATGGAATGAAACGTTATCTGTTTGCTCTATCAACTTAATGAAATTGATTACAAAACAGGAGGAACTAAAATTATTGGAACTGGACTTACAAATTTTGGACAGTAGGAAACAGTTAGAGTCATTTTCCAGCTCACCTTCCTTTTCTTCTCTCCATCTGCGTACATCATCAGCGATCGACAAACTCGATCGATCTATAGCAGAAACAAAAAAAAGTAAATTCAAACGAGATACTAAGGATTACACACTAAATGAAATTTACACCTGGAACAAGAGAGAAAGAAACTACAACAGACCGAGACCTATCCTAAAAAAACGGAATTACCAACACAAACAATATAAGGATTTACCCAACAGAGTAAGCTTTAGCTCCACCGAGCCAGACTCAGCAGAGGGCTTTTCAGAAGATGAAAATATGAGAACACGGTCCTACTCCAACCATAGACAAGATGGTCCAGGTCATCAGTCAAAAAACGAGGAAGGAGGGGCGGTAGGAAGCACAAACAGACCAAATCAAGATCTAAATCGACGCCTCCGTCCCCGGAAATTTCAACATTATTAGAAACTAATGTCACCAACTTATCTTCTACTACGTTAACCAAGGAACAAAATCAAGTTCTATCATTGGGCCTCAATTTTGCCCCGAAAAATAATTTCAATTTGTTCAATACCATACTTGATATTAATAAATTTATCCGGAATTTGACCGTCAAAAAACACTTTTTGGCACCAGAAATTACACCTGACAGCTTGATACCTTCATCGAATACCATTAGCGTTATTGAAGATTCACAAGTGGACACATCCAACACTCCACCCAATTTCTTGTTTCAAGAACTTACGACTATGGTATGCCTGGACCACCTGTGCACGGAAAAACCAAACCAAACAGTCACGACTGCTAGAAATTTTGAAACATCAAACCCCAAGTTCTATCCAATAGGTTCACGTACAGACTCCATGGATCAATTCCAGATGGTGTTAGAAAAGGAACTACAAAATCTGGCAGACACAACAAAATCTCAGCAAAATCAAAACAACATGACGGCTGGTCTAAGAAAGGCTGCCAAATCGTTACAAGAGAATAAAGAAATAATTATTAAGATGTCAGATAAAGGTGGCAACGTTACAGTCCTGAACAAACACGACTACAAATCATCTATTCTAACCATGCTATCAGACGAAACAACCTACAAAACTTTAGACAAAAACCCAGTAGATAACATTAAAACCAATATGAAAAAATTACTTACTGACGGCCTACAACAAGGTTTCATCACTCAAAAACAGTTGGACTTTATATATATTGACCAACCCATCACTCCAATAATCCACGCACTTCCCAAAATACACAAAGAAATTTTCCCTCCACCTATGAGACCCATAGTCTCAGGTATTGGTTCAATACTTGAGAGACTATCAGAATGGCTTGACACTTTGCTGCAACCTCTAGTACAAAAAACACCTGGCTTTCTAAGTGACACCAAAAATGTCCTAAACTCACTAAGCAATCTACAGTGGCAAGAAAACTACACATGGCTCACTTGTGACGTGGTCTCACTATATACCTCAATTCCCCACCAAATAGCCTACACTGCTTTGGAAGAACATATATCTACACATAGTAGTTACGACAAGAATTTCCAAATTTATATACTAGAGGTTCTGGTGTTTCTAATGACAAACAATTATTTCCTATTTGATGGAAAATATTATCTTCAATTAAGGGGTGTATCCATGGGGGCAAAATTTTCCCCCTCAGTGGCAAATTTGGTTATGTCGTGGTGGGAGCAGTCCCACATTTTTTCCAGTAACAACATATATGGCAATTGTATTGAATGGTATGGTAGATACATTGATGACATTTTACTTATCTGGAAAGGAGATATTAACATCATCCCAGTTTTTGTTGAGAGTCTAAATCGTAATAATTGTAATCTGAAATTTACTTATCACCATGACACTACTGAGATTATCTTCCTAGACCTAAAACTAAGCGGCAAAGTGGGTCAGAAAATATGCACTGAAACACATCGCAAACCAACAGCATCTAACAACATACTTCATGCCAAAAGTAATCACTCTGAGCAAACCATCCGGGCCATACCAGTAGGAGAGATGCACCGAGCGAAACGGAACTGCAGCTCACATAATCGTTTCTTATTAGAAGAAGAACAGATAAAATCAAGACTCTCCAAAAGAGGATATCCACAATGGACACTGAATAGAGCAAGTGACATCATGTCCAAAAAACCCAGAACACAACTACTTGAGTACCACAATAAAAACACCATTAAGCAAAATACCAACAGTCAGCCCACATTAATCCTTCAACAGAGTAACCAATTTTCACAAATTAAAAATCTAGTAAATCGATACTTACCAATTCTCATGGAGGATGACAGTTTGCGCACCATCTTAGCAGGAGGAATCAGGATAGTAGCCCGCAAAGCACCGTCCCTAGGCAGCGTCCTATCCCCGTCCTATTTCAGTTCACATGATAAAACAAACACTACATGGTTAGAAACAAAAGGCTTCTACAGGTGTGGTCAACACCCCTGCAAAGTTTGTTCTTATGCATACCCCACCAAAAATTTCAGTAACTCTACCCAAACAGACACATTTACGATTCAAAATTATATAAATTGTAACACGGAATCAGTTGTCTATATTATTGAATGTACAGAGTGTCGTTTAAAATATGTGGGATGCACTAACAGGAAACTAAAAACCAGAATATTGGAACATCTGAGTTATATCAGAAATCCAAATATTGTAAACATTTCCAACGCATCAAAACACTTCATACACAAACATAATAGGACAATTAAAACTTTCTGCTGCTACGCTATCGAAAAAATTCACATGCCAAAAAGAGGAGGCGACATAAAAAATAAAACTCACCTAAGAGAAGCCTTCTGGATTTATAGATTAAAGACAAGATTTCCAGACGGCTTAAACTTGAAAAAAGAACTCATGTTCCAATACTAAACTGATAAATAAAGTAATTTAATATTTTACTACCTCCTCATGTACAGTCCCATGATTTCATGACACAATACACTTTGATATTTTGTCTTCATGGGAACCTCTCCATACAATCATGATTTTAACCAATCACCCCCCGTGGTGCATACATAACATATGCTGATTGTTATGCATTACATTTTCACAAATTTAATTTTTCAAAATTTTTTTCTTTCACTTCTCCTTCCTTACCCGTGCACTTATGATCCAATCATTTTCAATCAGTAAATACTTGAATTGTAGATGCACAAAAAATGTTTTCAATCTGGCCGCTCTTCGTTACACTAATCCCTAAAATATTGTGACCCGAACGATCATCAATTATACTCATAGGTACAGATATCAAGTATTGACATTTCCTTCCCAAGTACTTGTTGAGCACAAGTGTTGCTTACTCTATAGGAATCAAATAGTTACGTACCATAAGTGATTGAACCGGGATGACTCATGTTCGTCCAGCTTGCATGCCGCTGACTCGTCTTGCGTGTTTGCGTTCCACTTGGTCAGATGACCTGGAACGCACACATGACCATGTTTCAAGATTCAATTTACAAGCGTTCTTAAATACTCCAGTAATATACATCAGACATAATCCATAAGATAGTCTAACAAAGAAACATATATTGGCTTATAGAACAAGTTGCTCAACATGAAAAGTTTACTTACGTAACATTAACATGGGCGCACCATACACCGGCATCATTCCATTTCCGGGTTGCGGTCCATTTGACACAGAGTCGTGAAACGCATTTAGGACTCAGCTGTCACCGTAGACACAGTATAAATCCGCCAGAGCGCCAACTTTAAACTACACTACAGCCAAGACTAAGGACGTTGCCTCGTCCGAAACGCGTAGGCTAACAGGATCATTCTTTCCTTCTATTCACACACCGAGACCATACTACAATGGACTTTTTAAAGCAATCCCATTAAACTTGGAAAAATATTTTTTCTATTTTACTACTACTTAAGCGCTGGACCATTTTTTCTGTTACCTCTGAAAAATAAAACAGTTATGGCTCTTAGAATAAGGTAACACAAAAAGTGAATGATTGTTTACAAAACGTATTTTATTGTGCAAACGCCATAAGACATAAAAAAAACCTATAAACATCTGGTATCGCCGTAATCGTATCGCCCCGCAGAATAAAGTGAATATGTCATTTATAGCGCACGGTGAACGCTGTAAAAAAAAAAGTATACAAAAACAATAGTAGAATTGCTGTTTATTAGTCACCACGCCACCTAAAAATGGAATAAAAACTGATCAAAAAGCCGCATGCACCCCAAGAAAACTACAATGGATTCCTCAAGGGGTCTAGTTTCCAAATTGGGGTCACTTTTGGGGGGTTTCCAATGTTTTGGCACCACAAGACCTCTTCAAACCGGACATGGTGCCTAATAAAAAAGAGGGCTCAAAATCCGCTAGGTGCTCCTTTGCTTCGGAGGCCGGTGCTTCAGTCCATTACCGCCCGAGGGCAACATGTGGGATATTTCTCTAAACTGCAGAATCTGGGCAATAAGTATTGAGTTGCGTTTCTCTGATAAATCCTTTTGTGTTATAAAAAAAATGGTATAAAAAGAGTAAATTTCACCTCTACTTTGCTCTAAATTTCTGTGAAACACCTAAAGGGTTCATAAACTTTCTAAATGCTGTTGTGAATACTTTGAGGGGTCTAGAATGGGGTGTTTGATAGGGGTTTCTAATATATGGGCCCCTCAAAGCAACTTCAGAAATGAACTGGAACCTAAAAAAATAAATAAATGAGGCAATACTTCGCTTCTTACATTATACAGATAATGAGCCGTGCCCACTCCGAGATGACCCCAGTTTTGACCGTTTGTATAAACGGAGACCCCTATTAGACCGTTCCAGTGCCCGGTTTTCCCAAGCATACACCCCCGAGAAGTGTTTTTCTATTGATGAGTCCCTGGTACATTTTAAAGGGAGGGTTCAATTCCGCCAGTACCTGCCAGGTAAGAGGGCAAGGTATGGCGTGAAGATGTATAAGCTGTGCGAGAGTGCATCAGGGTATACCTACAGGTTTAGGATATATGAAGGAAAGGCCACCCCCAAACCAGACTGCATCCTGGACTACAATAGGTACATGGGAGGGATGGACTTGTCAAATCAAGTCCTGAAGCCCTACAGCGCCATGCGGTGTAGTATAAGAAGCTGGCCGGGCACATCATACAGATGGCTTTGTACAATGCGTATGTGCTACGTCGATGTGCAGGCCAGAGGGGAACTTTCCTGGAATTTCAAGATCTAATCTTTAGGGACCAGGAAGGGGGGGCGCATCGTACCAGGGCAACACTTTCCAGGAGAAGGTCCCCAAACCGGTGGAAAGGGAAAGAGTCAAAAGAGGTGCAGAGTCTGCTATAAGAGGGGGATAAGGAAGAACACAATATACCAATGTGACACGTGTCCCGAAAAACCAGGGCTCTGTATAAAAGATTGTTTTAAAATGTATCATACATCCCTTGATTTTCAATTTACCCTGATGCACTCCGCACAGCTTACCCCCCTCATCTTTCCCTTCTGAGCCCTGCCGTATGCCCAGGCAGCTGATAACAGCCACATGTAGGGTATTGTCGTACCCAGGAGAACCCACATTACAATTTAAGGGGTGTATATCTCCGGTGGCGCATGCTGGGCACACTATATTGGACACTGAAATGGCATATACATATATAAAATTGCAAATCTCACACTGCACCATCTGCTGCGCATTATCTTTTACACAGTACCTGTGGGGTCAAAATGCTCACTACACCTCTAGATGAATGTCTTAAGGGGTGTAGTTTTTAAAATGGGGTCACTTCTCGGGGGTTTCAACTGTACTGGTACCTCAGGGGCTTCTGCACACATGACTTAGCACCAGAAAAGCTCCAGTAGGCCAAATGGTGGTCCTTTCCTTCTGAGCCCTCCCATGGGCCCAAAGGGCAGTTTATCACCACAAATGGGGTATTGCCGCACTAAGGACAAATTGGGCAACAAAATGGGGTATGTTGTTCCTTGTGAAAATAAGAAATTTTGATCAAAAATGACATCTTATTGGAAAAAATATCATTTTTTTCATTTCACAGCCCAATTCAAATAGGTGCTGTGAAAAAACTGTGCGGTCAAAATGATAACAAAAACCATAAATGAATTCCTTGAGGGGTGTAGTTTCCAAAATGGGGTCACTTCTGGTGGGTTTCCATTGCTTTGATACCTCTGGGGCTCTGCAAATGCAACATGGCACCCGAAAACCAATCCAGCAAAATCTGGACTCCAACAAACACATAGCGCTCCTTTCCGTCTGAGCCCTCCCATGGGCCCAAACGGCAGTTTATCACCACAAATGGGGTATTGCCGCACTAAGGACAAATTGGGCAACAAAATGGGGTATGTTGTTCCCTGTGAAAATAAGAAATTTTGATCAAAAATGACATCTTATTGGAAAAAATATAATTTTTTTCATTTCACAGCCCAATTCAAATAGGTGCTGTGAAAAACCTGTGCGGTCAAAATGATAACAAAAACCATAAATGAATTCCTTGAGGGGTGTAGTTTCCAAAATGGGGTCACTTCTGGTGGGTTTCCATTGCTTTGATACCTCTGGGGCTCTGCAAATGCGACATGGCACCCGAAAACCAATCCAGCAAAATCTGGACTCCAACAAACACATAGCGCTCCTTTCCTTCTGAGCCCTCCCATGGGCCCAAACGGCAGTTTATCACCACAAATGGGGTATTGCCGCACTAAGGACAAATTGGGCAACAAAATGGGGTATGTTGTTCCCTGTGAAAATAAGAAAATTTGATCAAAAATGACATTTTATTGGAAAAAATATCATTTTTTTCATTTCACAGCCCAATTCAAATAGGTGCTGTGAAAAAACTGTGCGGTCAAAATGATAACAAAAACCATAAATGAATTCCTTGAGGGGTGTAATTTCCAAAATGGGGTCACTTCTGGTGGGTTTCCATTGTTTTGATACCTCAACGCCTCTTCAAACCTGGCATGCTGCCTAAAATATATTCTAATAAAAAAGAGGCCTCAAAATGCACTAGGTGCTTCTTTGCTTCTAGGGCTTGTGTTTTAGTCCACGAGCGCACTAGAGCCACATGTGGGACATTTCTAAAAACTGCAGAATCTGGACAACACATATTTAGTAGTGTTTCTCTGGTAAAACCTTCTCTGTTACTAAAAAAAAATTGAATAAAATTGAAATTCAGCAGAAAAAATGAAATTTGCAAATTTAATTTCCACTTTGCTTTAATTCCTGTGAAATGCCTGAAGGGTTAAAAAACTTTCTATATGCTGTTTTGAATACTTTGAGGGGTCTAGTTTTTAAAATGGGGTGTTTTATGGGGGTTTCTAATACATAGGCCCCTCAAATCCACTTCAGAACTGAACTGGCACCTTCAAAAAAAGGCTTTTGAAATTTTCTTAAGAATATGAGAAATTTCAGTTTATGTTCTAAGCCTTGTAACGTCCAAGAAAAATAAAAGAATGTTCAAAAAACGATGCCAATCTAAAGTAGACATATGGGAAATGTGAACTAGTAACTATTTTGGGTGGTATAACCGTCTGTTTTTCAAGCAGATGCATTTAAATTCTGAAAAATGCTATTTTTTGTAAATTTTCTCTAAATTTTGCAATTTTTCACAAATAAAGACTGAATATATCGACCAAATTTTACCACGAACATGAAGCCCAAAGTGTCACGAGAAAACAATCTCAGAATCGCTTGGATAGGTTTAAGCATTCCGACGTTATTACCACATAAAGTGAAATATGTCAGATTTGAAAAATGGGCTCTGAGCCTTAAGGCCCAAACTAGGCTGCGTCCTTAAGGGGTTAATCATGTATTATCAGTATATAAAAAAGATGTGGTTATCCCACATTAAAAATTTTTCTAGTTTCCCAAAGATAAATGTCTGATATCTAGGGGGGCCTACAGTTATGTCACATGTCGCTAAGGGGTTGGGCAAACGACAGTTATGTAATGAAACACATAAGGAGGATTTTAGATAATGATTCACACCATTTTTCTTGTGACTAAAAGGTTAATCATTTTGACGCACATCCTAATTAGTGATATTTCAATCCTCTCACCACTTCTGAAAGTGTCAAAATTTGCAGAATTAGGCAGGAGGGGCCGTCGTAGCTCCCACAGATTTACTATAAATTACGCCAGATGTTAGCTTTTATTATAGCTATACTGTACACCTGGTTATAAATAGTATAAATATACTGTATTTTTATTTGTTTAGGACAACAAAAGATAAGCAAAATTTGTTACAATGTGTAATTTAGAAACGTAAGAAACTTTGCACATTTGAATACAACAATCTTTTGTTTAACTGGTTGCCGACACAAGTCGAGAATACTCATCCTGAGCGGCGGGTGCTTGCCACATTAGGACCAGCATTCTGGTCCTGTGTGACAGACACAGTGTGCTGGCGCGATCAGGAGCGCGGCAACGGCTGTAATAAATACACGGCTGCATTCCCGCTCTAACGGTGGAGATAAGAGAAAGCTCTTCTCTCTGCCGTTAACACCTTGAATGCAGCGATCAAACTTGACCACGGCATTCAAAGTAGAAATTACGTTGATCGCGTCACATGTAATCCTTGTGACGCGATCAAGGCCCATACATTGTATGGCCAGACAGCTCAGGGTCCATTGAGGTATGCTCTAAAAACTGCATGTGTGCGATCAGTACACAGGCTAATGTACTGGCATATAGATATATGCCAGTACCAGGGTTGCCAACGTCCGTAAATTTACGGACACTCCGCAAAAATGGGTGTTTTTTTTTCTGCCGTCCATGCGAGGTGCAAAGGAATAGCAGGCTGCGACAGGGCATATTTTCAGATTCTGCAGAATCTGAAAATACGCAGGCTGACCACTGCTAAGTGAGGTTGGTGCCAGGAGTGCACCAATTCAGTCACCTGACATGAGGTCAGGTGACTGGACTGGTCCAGTCCTGTGCCGTCACCGAGCCCAGTCAAAAGTGATCCCCTCGGCGCCGCTTCGCTTCAATACCACCTCCTCCTCCTGATGGTGAGTTGTGTCAGGCAAAGCAGAGAGTGGTAGTGATAGCCTACCACTTTCTGCACTAAGCACAAGGGAAGGGGGGAGAAGGCTGTGCAGCACTACTTACACGGGAAGGGGGCTCTATTTACAAGGGGGGCTGTGTGTAGCTATCTATGAGGGGGAGGGCTGTGTGTGGCTATCTACATGGGGGGGCTGTGTGTGGCTATCTACAAGGGAGAGCTGTGTGTGGCTATCTGCAAGAGGGGGCTGTGTGTGGCTATCTACGAGGGGGAGGGCTGTGTGAGGCTATCTACAAGGGGGGCTGGTGCTATCTATATGGGGCGGCTGGCGCTATCTGCAAGGGGCGCTGTGTGTGGCTATCTACAACGAGGGGCTGTGTGTGGCGCTATCTACAAGGGGGACTGTGTGTGGCGCTATCTACAAGGGGGACTGTGTGTGGCACTATCTACAAGGGGGAGTTGTGTTTGGCGCTATCTACAAGGGGGAGCTGTATGGCTATCTACAAGGGGGAGCTGTGTGGCTATCTACAAGGGGGACTGTGTGGCATGTCTACAAAGGGGACTGTGTGGCTATCTACAAGTGGGAGCTGTGTGGCTATCTACAATGGGGTGCTGTATGGCTATCTACAAGGGGGGGTTGTGTGGCTTTCTACAAGGGGGGCTGTGTTGCTATCTACAAGGATGGGCTGTGTGGCTATCTACAAGGATGGGCTGTGTGGCTATCTACAAGGGGGGCTGTGTGGCTATCTACAAGGGGGAGTTGTGTGGCTATCTATATGTGGTGTTATCTGCAGGGGGCAGTTACTGATGGGGCACTTTTATTGTGTCAGCACTGAGGGATCATTATTACCACCTGGATCACTGGATTACGAGTTTGTTTAGAGGATGGGGTATAGGTGGGGAGGATGCTGGAAAAGCGAGAAACCAAAATGTTTGTGTGTCAAAATCTGCAGAGACGAGTCATGACTGGAATAAGTCCCCATAGTGGTCTGGGCCGGATTGAGAAAAAAAAAGAGAAAAGTGAACGACTCTAATCAGAGAAAACATCACCTAAGTTAAGCAGGGGAAAGCTACAGGCGGAGCTGTGATTGGTGAGTCACTCCTAGCACAATTCACAGTTAACGATTTTGTAATGTATCCATAAAAATTTTGGTCTGTCCATGAATTTTAGCTCAGTTGTTCAGAAATTTCTGAAGCGGGGGTTGGCAACCCTGGCCAGTACATTAAAGTTAAAAAATTAAAATCATAATGAAAAATCCCACTATGGGAATAAAAAAAAAGTACAATTAATCCAAAAGCAAGTAATGTTAAATTTTAAAAAAAATCCGTAACAAACATACTTAGAAATGCAAATTTTTTACAATTAATAAACTTTGCAAAATATAAGTCCCAAAACATGAAATAATACACATATATTTAGTATCGCCACGACCGTAACTACCTGAACAACAAATTGACAACAACATTATTTACGATGATCGGTGTAAAAAAAAAAATTAAAACTGCAGCGGAACTGCTTTTTCCCTTGCATTTTTGAAAAAATAAAGTGTAGATAAATTAAACGATAATGTAAATATACCAGAAAATGGCACCTTTCATAAAGTACAACTTGTTCCACAAAAAAAGTATCATACAGCTACGTCGAACTAAAAATATAAAAGTTATGAGCGCCTGGATGCAAAGAGGGAAATATAAAAAAATTGTTCTGTCCTCAAGGCCAAAATTGGCAGCGTCCTTAAGGGGTTAAAGCTGGTGTAGAAGACATCACTCTTAAAGGATGGGTGTCGCGATATATATAATATATATAATATTGCTTTTAGTATGCTATTAAAAGAAATTTTATTTATTTGTGTGTTTGTGTTTTACTTTTTTCTTTTTTCTAACTTTTACTTCACTATGGGGGCTGCCATTTTGTTTTTCATCTCTGTATGTGTCGATTAACGACACATACAGAGATGCAGTGGCGGATTAAGAAGACCATGGGCCCTGGGCTGTTACCCAAACTTGGGGCCCCCCTTCTCCACCACCACCCTGCCGCGCCGTAACTATTGCTAACACTACCTTTTTGCACAAGCATTAACAAATGGGTGTTACGATTCCCCTTTCACAGGGATGTGTCCCTACATACTGACAGTATCACACTGTGCAGGGACACATCCCCCCATGTAGACAGCGCCACAAACACACACCCCCTGTAGATAAAGCCACACACACCCCCCCTGTAGATAAAGCCACACATCCCCCCCTTTAGATAAAGCCACACATCCCCCCCTTTAGATAAAGCCACACACACCTCCTGTAGATAAAGCCACACACACCCCCTGTAGATAAAGCCACACACCCCCACCCTTTAGATAAAGCCACACACCCCCCCTTTAGATAAAGCCACACACACCCCCTGTAGATAAAGCCACACAAACCCACCCCCTGTAGATAAAGCCACACACACCCCCACCCCTGTAGATAAAGCCACACACCCCCCCACCCCTGTAGATAAAGCCACACACACACAACCCCCTGTAGATAGAGCCACACACACACACACATACACACACACACACACACACACACACACACACAAACCCCTGTAGATAAAGCCACACACACACACACACACACAGCCCCCTGTAGAGAGCGTCACACAGCCCCCTATAGATAGTATCACACGGCACTCCCCCTTGTATATAGTGCCACACAGCAATCCCCCCCCTTGTATATAGTGCCGCACAGCGCTCCCCCTCTTGTATATAGTGCTACACAGCGCCGCTGCAGCCCTGGGATGACATTTTATCCCATATGACTGCTGCAGCCTGTGATTGGCCTGTGATTGGCTGCAGCGGTCACATGGGGCGAAACGTCATCCCAGGATGGCCAGCCCGGATGAAGAAACAGAATTCTGGGCAAGTGTAAGATTTTTATTTTTTCTAAATTGCGTTTTTACATAACATCTGCTATCTGTTGCGGGTTTTACCTCCCCATTGAGTTAAATGGGGAAAACCCGAAACAAATGAGCAGCGTTTACGCAAATACAATTGACATTCTGCGGAATAAAAAAACGCACCGCAGCTTTTTATTTCCCACTTATCATTTACACAGCGTGTGGTAGAGAATGGTTCACATCTAATCTACTCTGCTGCTACGGTTTTAGGGCTTGTCCACACTTAACGGAATTGCTGCGCATTTTCCACCCGGAAAATACACAGAATAAACTAGTGGCAAAGTGAGTGAGATTTAACAAACCTCATCCAGACACTGCGTAAAATTTCCGACCAGACATTTTGTCCTGCGGTGCGTATTTCTCGTACTGCAGCATGTCAATTCCTGCTGCGGAAAGTGACTAAATTGCTGCGTTTTTTCAGAGGAGACGTCACCATCCCCCAACACTGAGAAAAACGCAGCAAAATACGCACCACTTACTGCAGTAAAAACCACAGGAAATGGTGCTTTTTTTCTGTAGCGGAATTTCTGCTGAAATATATATATATATATATATACACACACACGTATGTATATATACACTATCTCTATCACAGACAAAGTGACAAAGTACGCACATTATGCACATAGTACGCACAGTACACAAAGTACGCACAGTACACACATTATGCACAAAGTACGCACAAAGTAGACACATTATGCACAAAGTACACACATTATGCACAAAGTACACAAAGTAGGCACATTATGCACAAAGTACGCACAGTACACTAAGTACCACATTATGCACAAAGTACACAAAGTACGCACATTATGCACAAAGTATGCACATTATGCCCAAAGTACGCACAAAGTATGCACAGTACACACATTATGCACAAAGTACGCACAGTACAAAGTACGCACATTATGCACAAAGTACACACATTATGCACAAAGTACACACATTATGCACAAAGTATGCATAGTACACACGAGTATGCACATTGTACACAAAGTACACCTTGTAAACACATGAATATGGACATTAAACATACATGAATATGGACATTAAACACACATGAATATGGACATTAAACACACATGAATATGGGCATTAAACACACATGAATATGGACATTAAACACACATGAATATGGACATTAAACACACATGAATATGGACATTAAACATACATGAATATGGACATTAAACACACATGCACTTACCTTTTATGTCTTCACTGCAGCTCTTCTCCTGCTCATAGCACAGAGCCCGCCGACAGTCTCCCCTCCCCCATGTCCCGACAGCTAGCAGCAGAGGAGAGATGTTTAGAGCAGGGAAGGGGGGCTGGAGGGGGAGCTTCTAAAGCAGCACAGACCACGGCTGCTAAGTAGAAGCGAAGCTCCCCTCGCCTGACAGGTGCGGTCCTGGCACCGAGGCTCCCTCCGGTGCTAGCGACGCCACTGGGCATGAGGGGGTTCAGGTGGTCATGGGCCCCCTGCGAGCCTTGGGCCCCGGGCGGCCGCCCGAAGCGCCCTAATGATAATCCGCCACTGCAGAGATGGAATATGGCAGCTACAGTGCATAGGAGTCAATGAACGGGAGCCGTTCCATTGATTCTGCTCTCTGGCTTTGTACTGCGCAGACGCAGGTCAGAATCACACAGCAGAGCAGCTGTTTGCAGGGAGATAGCAGGCGCCATCATGAAGACCAGCTGCACTGCAGGTAAGATGTGTGTTTCTCTGTCTGTCCCTCTCTCTCTCTCACAGACCGCCGATCTCGTGACCCCCCCCCCCGACGGCCGCCCCCCCTGACGGGCGCCCCCCCCCAACGTGCCCCCCACCCGACGGGCCCCCCTGTAGTCGTGCAGGAGACTCTGTATAAAGGACACATGATGTAACTGTCCTGGAAAAGCTGGGTGATAATATGCCCGCTGTTAGTGTGGTACCCAGCTTTCCCAGACCCCTGAACGATAAATCTCTCTTGTTGTGCTGAGACTGAGAGGTTCATTAGTCACATTCCCAAACAGTCTCAGCACAACTAGAGAGATTTACCGTTCAGGGGTCTGGGAAAGCTGGGTGACCACCATTACCCCTCCTACTTGAGTGTGTTTGGGGATGTGACTAATGAACCTCTCACACTCCAGTAGGAAGGGTAATGTTGGTCACCCAGCTTTCCCAGACCCCTGAACGATAAATCTCTCTAGTTGTGCTGAGACTGAGAGGTTCATTAGTCACATCCCCAAACAGTCTCATCCAGTCTCTACCTCATACAGCCCCCCACATATTGGAAGAGGCTGGATGGGTACACAAACCTCTCCTCAAAGAATGCCATGAAGATGTTGGCATATGTTGGTGCGACATTGGATCCATCTGTTGGTGCGACAGAGGTTTGTGTACCCATCCAGCCTCTTCCAATATGTGGGGGGCTGTATGAGGTACATAGACTATATTTTCTTTGTGTGGTACCATAGTGAAATACAACTATTGAAGTTCCAGGAAGAAATCAATAGTCATTTCCCTGAACTTCAGTTCACTGTGACATACTTACGGGACAATATACAATTTCTGGACACTACCGTGACTAAGAAGAATAACTGTCTTGTTACAGATTTATACGTAAAACCCACAGATTGTAACAATTTGTTACACTATAGTAGTTGTCATCCCCGGGGCACGGTGGAGTCCCTTCCATTTAGTCAACTCCTTAGAGTTAAGAGAATTGTCTCAGAGGATAATGTTGTAGAGGAGAGACTTGGTAATATGTGCAGCAAATTCCTTAGACAAGGTTACCCTGGACCTGTGATTGAAAGAGCGACTCAGAAGGTCAAAAACTACAAACGTAGTGATTTGTTGATGAAAAACTCCTCTAAGAAGAGACTCAAAAGAATTCCATTTGTGTCTACATATTCCTCGACCAGTAGGAAAATTTCTTAGAGATTATTGGCCTATTCTCAGTGACACTTTTCCTGGGAATACTGAATTCCAAGATCCTCCCATTATGTCCTTCCGTAGACCCCCTAACTTGAGGGATTGCCTTGTACGTGCGGATATTGGTTCTTTAACTAAAACCAAATCTCAAAGAGAGGGATGTTTTCCCTGCCTTGGATGTTGCAACTGCAACAGTATGATGCGGGGGAACACAATGGTACATCCAAGGACAGGGAAAACCTATGGGATCAAACAATCTTACACATGTCTTTCCAAATTTGTTATATATGTCATACAATGTCCATGTGGACTTTTGTATGTGGGAGAAACCACGCAGGAGTGCAAAACACGCATTAACCAGCATAAGTATACAATTAGGAGCAAAAAGGTTGATTTACCGATCCCTCAACATTTTATCAAATTTGGAAACAATATCTCACAATTGCGTTTTAGAATTATTGATGGGGTTGCCCCTATGAGGAGAGGAGGAGATAGGGAGAAGATACTTAAAAAATTAGAACTAAAATGGATCTATGAATTGGATACCCTTGAGCCTAAGGGGCTAAATAGGGAGTTCAGGACTACGGGTATTTGTTAGGAGTGTGTTTGTGAACATGGTCCTGGACATATCGTCATCAGCAGTGGGGTTGTGATAGAGTGCTTGGCTATCAGCCATGTCACTATTTAAATCTTTGCAGATTTTTTTATGTTATTTTGCTTTTTCTTTTTTTAGGTTTTTCAATGATATTTACACCATATGGGGATCTGTTTTTAGAATCGTCTTTCAACATTTCTGGTGAAGAACGCTATTGAAGAATCCTGATCAGTCTTTGGGATTAGTGCTTGAGTCTATATTCTCTGCCTGTTTTATCATAAAACCTTAATCTGTTACCTATTATCATATATTATTGTGTACGAATTTGGTATTGCTTTTCCTAAATATTGCAGAACTACATTTAGTATATCGTACGTTCTATGTCTGATTGAACTATGTAGCAGATAAGACGCGCAGAGTATTCCCCTATTTTGGGATCTATACGTAAATTATTAGCGTCCTTTTGCTATAAGGATTGATAGTTCTCTTCTGACTGGGCTACGATTTCGTAGCCCACTCTTGAGGCAAGCGCATGTGGGGTCCGGAGTCAGACAGCGATGCGTATCTATGGTAACGGCTGATGCCAGATATTGAAGTAAATTAATCTTCCTGTTATGCGCCATGTGGACTTTGGACACGCACAAGATAATATTAGTCCCAATAGACTGTCTTTCAGGTACTACATTAGCGATCTAGAACTATATTTACACTGTATTGGATACTGATGATGTGGGGATATTTTGTATTATGTGAGAACATATTTATGAGGGTATTTTATTGTTGTTGATGTTGTACAGATTCAGAAAGTGATGTCACATCACATGTGATATATAAAGCGTGCACTATTGTATTATCACTATGCTTGATAAAGACCCAATAGGGGTTGAAACGTTGCAGTTTTATGCTTAGTGAATAAACTTTCACTTTTTTGGATATCGGAGTGCTGCAGTCTTTCTTTATACTATTGTCCTATTGTGAATTAGTAATTTATTCTGTAAAATACTTCTCTCACATACAAGCAGGGGTGGAATCTGGCCGGTTCGCCACGGTTCTCCAGAACTAGTTAAAATTACAGCCGGTTCACAAAACCGTGGTGAAGTGGGAAACCGGAACAGGTCCTCTGCACTCAATTGTTTCCACGTCCCTAGGACGCGGACACAATTAAGTTGCCTAGCACTGCCCTTGCGAGGCACAGGATGCCTTGCCATTCGGAGCTTTAGTAATGATACAGTTGGCGCGATGACATTATCTACAAGGGAGAGCTGTGTGTGGCTATCTGCAAGAGGGGGCTGTGTGTGGCTATCTACGAGGGGGAGGGCTGTGTGAGGCTATCTACAAGGGGGGCTGGTGCTATCTATATGGGGCGGCTGGCGCTATCTGCAAGGGGCGCTGTGTGTGGCTATCTACAACGAGGGGCTGTGTGTGGCGCTATCTACAAGGGGGACTGTGTGTGGCGCTATCTACAAGGGGGACTGTGTGTGGCACTATCTACAAGGGGGAGTTGTGTTTGGCGCTATCTACAAGGGGGAGCTGTATGGCTATCTACAAGGGGGAGCTGTGTGGCTATCTACAAGGGGGACTGTGTGGCATGTCTACAAAGGGGACTGTGTGGCTATCTACAAGTGGGAGCTGTGTGGCTATCTACAATGGGGAGCTGTATGGCTATCTACAAGGGGGGGGTTGTGTGGCTTTCTACAAGGGGGGCTGTGTTGCTATCTACAAGGATGGGCTGTGTGGCTATCTACAAGGATGGGCTGTGTGGCTATCTACAAGGGGGGCTGTGTGGCTATCTACAAGGGGGAGTTGTGTGGCTATCTATATGTGGTGTTATCTGCAGGGGGCAGTTACTGATGTGGCACTTTTATTGTGTCAGCACTGAGGGATCATTATTACCACCTGGATCACTGGATTACGAGTTTGTTTAGAGGATGGGGTATAGGTGGGGAGGATGCTGGAAAAGCGAGAAACCAAAATGTTTGTGTGTCAAAATCTGCAGAGACGAGTCATGACTGGAATAAGTCCCCATAGTGGTCTGGGCCAGATTGAGAAAAAAAAAGAGAAAAGTGAACGACTCTAATCAGAGAAAACATCACCTAAGTTAAGCAGGGGAAAGCTACAGGCGGAGCTGTGATTGGTGAGTCACTCCTAGCACAATTCACAGTTAACGATTTTGTAATGTATCCATAAAAATTTTGGTCTGTCCATGAATTTTAGCTCAGTTGTTCAGAAATTTCTGAAGCGGGGGTTGGCAACCCTGGCCAGTACATTAAAGTTAAAAAATTAAAATCATAATGAAAAATCCCACTATGGGAATAAAAAAAAAGTACAATTAATCCAAAAGCAAGTAATGTTAAATTTTAAAAAAAATCCGTAACAAACATACTTAGAAATGCAAATTTTTTACAATTAATAAACTTTGCAAAATATAAGTCCCAAAACATGAAATAATACACATATATTTAGTATCGCCACGACCGTAACTACCTGAACAACAAATTGACAACAACATTATTTACGATGATCGGTGTAAAAAAAAAAATTAAAACTGCAGCGGAACTGCTTTTTCCCTTGCATTTTTGAAAAAATAAAGTGTAGATAAATTAAACGATAATGTAAATATACCAGAAAATGGCACCTTTCATAAAGTACAACTTGTTCCACAAAAAAAGTATCATACAGCTACGTCGAACTAAAAATATAAAAGTTATGAGCGCCTGGATGCAAAGAGGGAAATATAAAAAAATTGTTCTGTCCTCAAGGCCAAAATTGGCAGCGTCCTTAAGGGGTTAAAGCTGGTGTAGAAGACATCACTCTTAAAGGATGGGTGTCGCGATATATATAATATATATAATATTGCTTTTAGTATGCTATTAAAAGAAATTTTATTTATTTGTGTGTTTGTGTTTTACTTTTTTCTTTTTTCTAACTTTTACTTCACTATGGGGGCTGCCATTTTGTTTTTCATCTCTGTATGTGTCGATTAACGACACATACAGAGATGGAATATGGCAGCTACAGTGCATAGGAGTCAATGAACGGGAGCCGTTCCATTGATTCTGCTCTCTGGCTTTGTACTGCGCAGACGCAGGTCAGAATCACACAGCAGAGCAGCTGTTTGCAGGGAGATAGCAGGCGCCATCATGAAGACCAGCTGCACTGCAGGTAAGATGTGTGTTTCTCTGTCTGTCCCTCTCTCTCTCTCACAGACCGCCGATCTCGTGACCCCCCCCCGACGGCCGCCCCCCCTGACGGGCGCCCCCCCCCAACGTGCCCCCCACCCGACGGGCCCCCCTGTAGTCGTGCAGGAGACTCTGTATAAAGGACACATGATGTAACTGTCCTGGAAAAGCTGGGTGATAATATGCCCGCTGTTAGTGTGGTACCCAGCTTTCCCAGACCCCTGAACGATAAATCTCTCTTGTTGTGCTGAGACTGAGAGGTTCATTAGTCACATTCCCAAACAGTCTCAGCACAACTAGAGAGATTTACCGTTCAGGGGTCTGGGAAAGCTGGGTGACCACCATTACCCCTCCTACTGGAGTGTGTTTGGGGATGTGACTAATGAACCTCTCACACTCCAGTAGGAAGGGTAATGTTGGTCACCCAGCTTTCCCAGACCCCTGAACGATAAATCTCTCTAGTTGTGCTGAGACTGAGAGGTTCATTAGTCACATCCCCAAACAGTCTCATCCAGTCTCTACCTCATACAGCCCCCCACATATTGGAAGAGGCTGGATGGGGACACAAACCTCTCCTCAAAGAATGCCATGAAGATGTTGGCATATGTTGGTGCGACATTGGATCCATCTGTTGGTGCGACAGAGGTTTGTGTACCCATCCAGCCTCTTCCAATATGTGGGGGGCTGTATGAGGTACATAGACTATATTTTCTTTGTGTGGTACCATAGTGAAATACAACTATTGAAGTTCCAGGAAGAAATCAATAGTCATTTCCCTGAACTTCAGTTCACTGTGACATACTTACGGGACAATATACAATTTCTGGACACTACCGTGACTAAGAAGAATAACTGTCTTGTTACAGATTTATACGTAAAACCCACAGATTGTAACAATTTGTTACACTATAGTAGTTGTCATCCCCGGGGCACGGTGGAGTCCCTTCCATTTAGTCAACTCCTTAGAGTTAAGAGAATTGTCTCAGAGGATAATGTTGTAGAGGAGAGACTTGGTAATATGTGCAGCAAATTCCTTAGACAAGGTTACCCTGGACCTGTGATTGAAAGAGCGACTCAGAAGGTCAAAAACTACAAACGTAGTGATTTGTTGATGAAAAACTCATCTAAGAAGAGACTCAAAAGAATTCCATTTGTGTCTACATATTCCTCGACCAGTAGGAAAATTTCTTAGAGATTATTGGCCTATTCTCAGTGACACTTTTCCTGGGAATACTGAATTCCAAGATCCTCCCATTATGTCCTTCCGTAGACCCCCTAACTTGAGGGATTGCCTTGTACGTGCGGATATTGGTTCTTTAACTAAAACCAAATCTCAAAGAGAGGGATGTTTTCCCTGCCTTGGATGTTGCAACTGCAACAGTATGATGCGGGGGAACACAATGGTACATCCAAGGACAGGGAAAACCTATGGGATCAAACAATCTTACACATGTCTTTCCAAATTTGTTATATATGTCATACAATGTCCATGTGGACTTTTGTATGTGGGAGAAACCACGCAGGAGTGCAAAACACGCATTAACCAGCATAAGTATACAATTAGGAGCAAAAAGGTTGATTTACCGATCCCTCAACATTTTATCAAATTTGGAAACAATATCTCACAATTGCGTTTTAGAATTATTGATGGGGTTGCCCCTATGAGGAGAGGAGGAGATAGGGAGAAGATACTTAAAAAATTAGAACTAAAATGGATCTATGAATTGGATACCCTTGAGCCTAAGGGGCTAAATAGGGAGTTCAGGACTACGGGTATTTGTTAGGAGTGTGTTTGTGAACATGGTCCTGGACATATCGTCATCAGCAGTGGGGTTGTGATAGAGTGCTTGGCTATCAGCCATGTCACTATTTAAATCTTTGCAGATTTTTTTATGTTATTTTGCTTTTTCTTTTTTTAGGTTTTTCAATGATATTTACACCATATGGGGATCTGTTTTTAGAATCGTCTTTCAACATTTCTGGTGAAGAACGCTATTGAAGAATCCTGATCAGTCTTTGGGATTAGTGCTTGAGTCTATATTCTCTGCCTGTTTTATCATAAAACCTTAATCTGTTACCTATTATCATATATTATTGTGTACGAATTTGGTATTGCTTTTCCTAAATATTGCAGAACTACATTTAGTATATCGTACGTTCTATGTCTGATTGAACTATGTAGCAGATAAGACGCGCAGAGTATTCCCCTATTTTGGGATCTATACGTAAATTATTAGCGTCCTTTTGCTATAAGGATTGATAGTTCTCTTCTGACTGGGCTACGATTTCGTAGCCCACTCTTGAGGCAAGCGCATGTGGGGTCCGGAGTCAGACAGCGATGCGTATCTATGGTAACGGCTGATGCCAGATATTGAAGTAAATTAATCTTCCTGTTATGCGCCATGTGGACTTTGGACACGCACAAGATAATATTAGTCCCAATAGACTGTCTTTCAGGTACTACATTAGCGATCTAGAACTATATTTACACTGTATTGGATACTGATGATGTGGGGATATTTTGTATTATGTGAGAACATATTTATGAGGGTATTTTATTGTTGTTGATGTTGTACAGATTCAGAAAGTGATGTCACATCACATGTGATATATAAAGCGTGCACTATTGTATTATCACTATGCTTGATAAAGACCCAATAGGGGTTGAAACGTTGCAGTTTTATGCTTAGTGAATAAACTTTCACTTTTTTGGATATCGGAGTGCTGCAGTCTTTCTTTATACTATTGTCCTATTGTGAATTAGTAATTTATTCTGTAAAATACTTCTCTCACATACAAGCAGGGGTGGAATCTGGCCGGTTCGCCACGGTTCTCCAGAACTAGTTAAAATTACAGCCGGTTCACAAAACCGTGGTGAAGTGGGAAACCGGAACCGGTCCTCTGCACTCAATTGTTTCCACGTCCTTAGGACGCGGACACAATTAAGTTGCCTAGCACTGCCCTTGCGAGGCACAGGATGCCTTGCCATTCGGAGCTTTAGTAATGATACAGTTGGCGCGATGACATTATCTACAAGGGAGAGCTGTGTGTGGCTATCTGCAAGAGGGGGCTGTGTGTGGCTATCTACGAGGGGGAGGGCTGTGTGAGGCTATCTACAAGGGGGGCTGGTGCTATCTATATGGGGCGGCTGGCGCTATCTGCAAGGGGCGCTGTGTGTGGCTATCTACAACGAGGGGCTGTGTGTGGCGCTATCTACAAGGGGGACTGTGTGTGGCGCTATCTACAAGGGGGACTGTGTGTGGCACTATCTACAAGGGGGAGTTGTGTTTGGCGCTATCTACAAGGGGGAGCTGTATGGCTATCTACAAGGGGGAGCTGTGTGGCTATCTACAAGGGGGACTGTGTGGCATGTCTACAAAGGGGACTGTGTGGCTATCTACAAGTGGGAGCTGTGTGGCTATCTACAATGGGGAGCTGTATGGCTATCTACAAGGGGGGGTTGTGTGGCTTTCTACAAGGGGGGCTGTGTTGCTATCTACAAGGATGGGCTGTGTGGCTATCTACAAGGATGGGCTGTGTGGCTATCTACAAGGGGGGCTGTGTGGCTATCTACAAGGGGGAGTTGTGTGGCTATCTATATGTGGTGTTATCTGCAGGGGGCAGTTACTGATGGGGCACTTTTATTGTGTCAGCACTGAGGGATCATTATTACCACCTGGATCACTGGATTACGAGTTTGTTTAGAGGATGGGGTATAGGTGGGGAGGATGCTGGAAAAGCGAGAAACCAAAATGTTTGTGTGTCAAAATCTGCAGAGACGAGTCATGACTGGAATAAGTCCCCATAGTGGTCTGGGCCGGATTGAGAAAAAAAAAGAGAAAAGTGAACGACTCTAATCAGAGAAAACATCACCTAAGTTAAGCAGGGGAAAGCTACAGGCGGAGCTGTGATTGGTGAGTCACTCCTAGCACAATTCACAGTTAACGATTTTGTAATGTATCCATAAAAATTTTGGTCTGTCCATGAATTTTAGCTCAGTTGTTCAGAAATTTCTGAAGCGGGGGTTGGCAACCCTGGCCAGTACATTAAAGTTAAAAAATTAAAATCATAATGAAAAATCCCACTATGGGAATAAAAAAAAAGTACAATTAATCCAAAAGCAAGTAATGTTAAATTTTAAAAAAAATCCGTAACAAACATACTTAGAAATGCAAATTTTTTACAATTAATAAACTTTGCAAAATATAAGTCCCAAAACATGAAATAATACACATATATTTAGTATCGCCACGACCGTAACTACCTGAACAACAAATTGACAACAACATTATTTACGATGATCGGTGTAAAAAAAAAAATTAAAACTGCAGCGGAACTGCTTTTTCCCTTGCATTTTTGAAAAAATAAAGTGTAGATAAATTAAACGATAATGTAAATATACCAGAAAATGGCACCTTTCATAAAGTACAACTTGTTCCACAAAAAAAGTATCATACAGCTACGTCGAACTAAAAATATAAAAGTTATGAGCGCCTGGATGCAAAGAGGGAAATATAAAAAAATTGTTCTGTCCTCAAGGCCAAAATTGGCAGCGTCCTTAAGGGGTTAAAGCTGGTGTAGGAGACATCACTCTTAAAGGATGGGTGTCGCGATATATATAATATATATAATATTGCTTTTAGTATGCTATTAAAAGAAATTTTATTTATTTGTGTGTTTGTGTTTTACTTTTTTCTTTTTTCTAACTTTTACTTCACTATGGGGGCTGCCATTTTGTTTTTCATCTCTGTATGTGTCGATTAACGACACATACAGAGATGGAATATGGCAGCTACAGTGCATAGGAGTCAATGAACGGGAGCCGTTCCATTGATTCTGCTCTCTGGCTTTGTACTGCGCAGACGCAGGTCAGAATCACACAGCAGAGCAGCTGTTTGCAGGGAGATAGCAGGCGCCATCATGAAGACCAGCTGCACTGCAGGTAAGATGTGTGTTTCTCTGTCTGTCCCTCTCTCTCTCTCACAGACCGCCGATCTCGTGACCCCCCCCCCCCCGACGGCCGCCCCCCCTGACGGGCGCCCCCCCCCAATGTGCCCCCCACCCGACGGGCCCCCCTGTAGTCGTGCAGGAGACTCTGTATAAAGGACACATGATGTAACTGTCCTGGAAAAGCTGGGTGATAATATGCCCGCTGTTAGTGTGGTACCCAGCTTTCCCAGACCCCTGAACGATAAATCTCTCTTGTTGTGCTGAGACTGAGAGGTTCATTAGTCACATTCCCAAACAGTCTCAGCACAACTAGAGAGATTTACCGTTCAGGGGTCTGGGAAAGCTGGGTGACCACCATTACCCCTCCTACTGGAGTGTGTTTGGGGATGTGACTAATGAACCTCTCACACTCCAGTAGGAAGGGTAATGTTGGTCACCCAGCTTTCCCAGACCCCTGAACGATAAATCTCTCTAGTTGTGCTGAGACTGAGAGGTTCATTAGTCACATCCCCAAACAGTCTCATCCAGTCTCTACCTCATACAGCCCCCCACATATTGGAAGAGGCTGGATGGGTACACAAACCTCTCCTCAAAGAATGCCATGAAGATGTTGGCGTATGTTGGTGCGACATTGGATCCATCTGTTGGTGCGACAGAGGTTTGTGTACCCATCCAGCCTCTTCCAATATGTGGGGGGCTGTATGAGGTACATAGACTATATTTTCTTTGTGTGGTACCATAGTGAAATACAACTATTGAAGTTCCAGGAAGAAATCAATAGTCATTTCCCTGAACTTCAGTTCACTGTGACATACTTACGGGACAATATACAATTTCTGGACACTACCGTGACTAAGAAGAATAACTGTATTGTTACAGATTTATACGTAAAACCTACAGATTGTAACAATTTGTTACACTATAGTAGTTGTCATCCCCGGGGCACGGTGGAGTCCCTTCCATTTAGTCAACTCCTTAGAGTTAAGAGAATTGTCTCAGAGGATAATGTTGTAGAGGAGAGACTTGGTAATATGTGCAGCAAATTCCTTAGACAAGGTTACCCTGGACCTGTGATTGAAAGAGCGACTCAGAAGGTCAAAAACTACAAACGTAGTGATTTGTTGATGAAAAACTCCTCTAAGAAGAGACTCAAAAGAATTCCATTTGTGTCTACATATTCCTCGACCAGTAGGAAAATTTCTTAGAGATTATTGGCCTATTCTCAGTGACACTTTTCCTGGGAATACTGAATTCCAAGATCCTCCCATTATGTCCTTCCGTAGACCCCCTAACTTGAGGGATTGCCTTGTACGTGCGGATATTGGTTCTTTAACTAAAACCAAATCTCAAAGAGAGGGATGTTTTCCCTGCCTTGGATGTTGCAACTGCAACAGTATGATGCGGGGGAACACAATGGTACATCCAAGGACAGGGAAAACCTATGGGATCAAACAATCTTACACATGTCTTTCCAAATTTGTTATATATGTCATACAATGTCCATGTGGACTTTTGTATGTGGGAGAAACCACGCAGGAGTGCAAAACACGCATTAACCAGCATAAGTATACAATTAGGAGCAAAAAGGTTGATTTACCGATCCCTCAACATTTTATCAAATTTGGAAACAATATCTCACAATTGCGTTTTAGAATTATTGATGGGGTTGCCCCTATGAGGAGAGGAGGAGATAGGGAGAAGATACTTAAAAAATTAGAACTAAAATGGATCTATGAATTGGATACCCTTGAGCCTAAGGGGCTAAATAGGGAGTTCAGGACTACGGGTATTTGTTAGGAGTGTGTTTGTGAACATGGTCCTGGACATATCGTCATCAGCAGTGGGGTTGTGATAGAGTGCTTGGCTATCAGCCATGTCACTATTTAAATCTTTGTAGATTTTTTTATGTTATTTTGCTTTTTCTTTTTTTAGGTTTTTCAATGATATTTACACCATATGGGGATCTGTTTTTAGAATCGACTTTCAACATTTCTGGTGAAGAACGCTATTGAAGAATCCTGATCAGTCTTTGGGATTAGTGCTTGAGTCTATATTCTCTGCCTGTTTTATCATAAAACCTTAATCTGTTACCTATTATCATATATTATTGTGTACGAATTTGGTATTGCTTTTCCTAAATATTGCAGAACTACATTTAGTATATCGTACGTTCTATGTCTGATTGAACTATGTAGCAGATAAGACGCGCAGAGTATTCCCCTATTTTGGGATCTATACGTAAATTATTAGCGTCCTTTTGCTATAAGGATTGATAGTTCTCTTCTGACTGGGCTACGATTTCGTAGCCCACTCTTGAGGCAAGCGCATGTGGGGTCCGGAGTCAGACAGCGATGCGTATCTATGGTAACGGCTGATGCCAGATATTGAAGTAAATTAATCTTCCTGTTATGCGCCATGTGGACTTTGGACACGCACAAGATAATATTAGTCCCAATAGACTGTCTTTCAGGTACTACATTAGCGATCTAGAACTATATTTACACTGTATTGGATACTGATGATGTGGGGATATTTTGTATTATGTGAGAACATATTTATGAGGGTATTTTATTGTTGTTGATGTTGTACAGATTCAGAAAGTGATGTCACATCACATGTGATATATAAAGCGTGCACTATTGTATTATCACTATGCTTGATAAAGACCCAATAGGGGTTGAAACGTTGCAGTTTTATGCTTAGTGAATAAACTTTCACTTTTTTGGATATCGGAGTGCTGCAGTCTTTCTTTATACTATTGTCCTATTGTGAATTAGTAATTTATTCTGTAAAATACTTCTCTCACATACAAGCAGGGGTGGAATCTGGCCGGTTCGCCACGGTTCTCCAGAACTAGTTAAAATTACAGCCGGTTCACAAAACCGTGGTGAAGTGGGAAACCGGAACCGGTCCTCTGCACTCAATTGTTTCCACGTCCTTAGGACGCGGACACAATTAAGTTGCCTAGCACTGCCCTTGCGAGGCACAGGATGCCTTGCCATTCGGAGCTTTAGTAATGATACAGTTGGCGCGATGACATTATCGTGCCGCTGCGGCGTTCCGCTGGTGGAGGACTGGCGTTGCTGGAGGACGGAGTGGGAACGGGACAGGTAAGCATATAATGGGTTTTTTCTTTCCTTCTACTGTGGGCAGCATTGGTGGTCTTATCTATAGGGGACTATATATGGAACACTAACTACAGGGGATTATATAGGTAAAACTAACTACAGGGGACTATATAGGGAACACTAACTACAGGGGACTATATAGGGTCACTAACTACAGAAGAGGACTGTATAGGGTCACTAACTACAGGGAACTAAATAGGAGCCCTAACTACAGGAGACTATATAGGGAACACTAACTTCAAGGGACTATATAGGGGGCACTAACTACAGGGGGGAATATATAGGGAACACTAACTACAGCGAACAATGTAGGGGGCACTAACTACAGGGAACTATATAGGGAACACTAACTACATGGGACCGTGGAGGGGACACTAACTACAGGGGACTATATAGGGAACACTAACTACAAAGGACTATATAGGGGCACTAACAACAGAGGACTATATAGGGGGCACTAACAACAGAGGACTATATAGGGGGCACTAACTACAGGGGACTATATAGGGGCACTAACTACAGGGAACTATATAGGGGCCCTAACTACAGGAAACTATATAGGGGCCCTAACTACAAGGAACTATATAGGGGCCCTAACTACAGGGAACTATATAGGGGCCCTATCTACAGGGAATGCGCCAGGGGCACTATCTACAAGGAACACTACAGGGGACGCTACAGGGGGCACTTTCTACAGGGAATGCCATAGGGGGCACTATCTACGGAGATGCCAAAGGGGGCACTATCTACAGGGAACGGCACAGGGGGCACTCTCTACAGGGAATGCCACAGTTGGCACTATATACAGGGAACGCCACTAGGGGCCCTAGCTACAGGGAACGCTACAGGGGGCCCTGTCTACAGGTAACGCTACAGAGGGCCCTGTCTCCAGGTAATGCTAAAGGGGGCCCTGTCTACAGGGAATGCTACAGGGGCCCAATCTACAAGGGATGCTACAGGGGGCCCTATCCACAGGGAACGCTACTATCTACAGAGGATTCTATGGGGAGCACTATCTACAGAGGGCTCTATGGGGTAGGGTTGTCACGATAACAGAATTTGGATTTCGATACCGATACGTAGAGCAGTATTGCGATACTCGATACCAAAACTATACTTTGCCAACAATAAAAAAATATCTCAAAAATATAAAGTTCTTCCATTTTCTGATGTGAGGAACATGGTTTTATCTATTTTGAACGTTCATGTGCCTCACATATAATAGTAATTAACCCCATCATGTACCTCACACATTAACCCAATGATGGCCATTACAACTATGAGCGAGGTACTTGACGGGATCACTTACTATGATTATAATGGGCACCATTGGATTAATGTGTGAGGGAAATGATGTGATTAATTCCCATGGCGGTGTTCGGTGCGTGAGATACAGACCGTATGTCACCCACTTTTCCTAGATCCAACATAGTTCAGAAAGCCGGGCTTCTAGCATCATAGTCATCCATGCTGCTGTGAGTCACTGCCTCCCCGTGGAACTACAGTCCTGTACTGAAAACATTATTACCCTCACATTTCCCTCACATAATGGCAATATTGCGGTTAATGTGGGTCACATTAACCCTAATGTTCCTCAATGCTGGCTGCAAAAAGTACTAGTGCCTTTAAGTCTTTTACTCTGCTCTAATACCTGCCTGGGGCTGATCTGTAACTGTACACTGCAGCGCGAGTGACACAGCCACATCATCAGGAACCCTGTGCCACTCACAACATTCCCTGCCCTGTCCCTTTCTCGCATCCTCAGCTCATTATTGGTGGCAGTAGAGAAAAAAAGGAGGAGCGTTCCTCCCTCCTACAGTGAGGCAGCCGGCATTCTTGACGAGCGGGGTTTTCACTGAAGGAGTACTTCGCGGGTGCTGTACAGTGCACGTGACATGTTCTCTTAATTTATTTCAATACTAAGCTGTGTGGCCACACAGCTTAGTATCGAAATACATAAAATGACAGTACTGAACCGTTTCAGGGTGCACAGTATTGAAATTTCGATGTATCGTGCGTCCCTATATTGGGGAGCACTATCTACAGAGGGCTCTATGGGGAGCACTGTCTACAGAAGGCTCAATGTGTATGCGGTGCATTACTTTACAGTTTTTGACAATTTTATTCATGGGCACATTGTTTGATACTATTATAATTGCACTATTATGTTCGGGGACGCAGTTTATGATGCTATTATACTTAGGAGCATAGTGTGTGGCGCCATGAGAATTTTCTCTCTTTTTAGACAAAAAGAATGACTCCAATCCGAGAAGTCATCACCGGTGAGTCACTAAATGTTTAGGCCCCATGCAACCGACCGTAAAAAAAAGTCAGTAAATGCGGACCGCAATTACGGACCAATTCAATTTATGTACTGAACTTGGTTCTGGTGCAGTATTTATGTACGGAGCTTGGTTCAGCTGCTGTATATTTGTACTGATCTTTGTTCTGGTGTTGTATTTATGTACTGAACTTTGTTCTGGTGCTGTATTTATGTACGGATCTTTGTTCTGGTGCTGTATTTATGTACTGATCTTTGTTCTGGTGCTGTATTTATGTACGGAGCTTTGTTCTGGTGCTGTATATAAATATGTACTGAGCTTGGTTCTGGTGCTGTATTTATGAACTTAGCCTTGTTCTGGTGCTGTGTATATGTACTGATCATGGTTCTGGTGCTGTATTTATGTACTGATCTTGGTTCTGGTGCTGTATGTATGTACTTATCTTGGTTCTGGTGTTGTATTTATGCACTGAGCTTTGTTCTGGTGCTGTATGTATGTACTGAGCTTGGTTCTGGTGCTGTATTTATGTGCTGAGCTTAGTTCTGGTGTTGTATATATGTATGAGCTTGGTACTGGTGTTGTATATATGAATTGAGCTTGGTTCTGGCGTAGTATCTGTGTATTAGCCGGGAGATTTCTCGTGGCTTACTGCACACGCCGCACTGTCCTTCACCCTTCTCACAGTGCACAGTGTAACTAAATGGGCTGAGCACTCTTAGGATGTTGAATATGTGCATATAGGTCTATACGTAATGGATGAGTTTAATAGAATGTGTTGGTGGGTAGGTATGTATTCTTGTAATTATCTTGTAATTATATACATAGTGTGGAAATCCACACAAACATTCTGGACGGGAAATTTCTTTATTTAGAGTCCACTTAAATATATGGCGTATTTGGAGTATCGTAGTTGTTTTATTTTATTATTAGAATAATTTTTCATGACTCGATACACCGCAATACACTGTGACCCCCTGCGCGTATGTCTGTCTGCAAAACAAGGAACCTCTTAAAAATTTGAATCCCATCCTTGCATACAAGGCGTCTACTGCCATTAAAAATAATAAAAACTATGTAGCTAGTTGTCGATATGATTATTAATATGTTTCATTTATATAAAGACCTTCTAAATAACAAAAAGAAAAGCCACCATCAAGATCAATTTGAAGACAATGCATTGTTTTCTGGCAAGTCTAAATCTTATGATTAATGATCTGCTTTTCTACTCCATGCAATGAATTTTCTTATCTTTGCTCACCTCATCTTTTCGGTCTATCGTACCTTCATGGCAAAGAGTGATGTTTTCAATACAGTGGTGTTCTTGCTCTGGGTCAAGAAACACTGGTTGATTAATGGGTCCCCTGTAATTTAGTCCGTGTTTAGGTAATGATTAATGTTTCCTAATTTAGTGTAGAAGAAAGTCTAGGAAGGCAAAATTGTCAAACTTAATTGACCTAGTTTGTAACTATTAGCTTGGTCTATACTTTGCATTATATATGCCTTATATCAATTGACAAAAAGCATTATAAACAACAGTTTTGATCTCTGCTCCTGAATACAAATACACTATTTAATTAATCCTTTTTATTAAGACTCGGCAATGTTTATATGATGCATGGTCTGTCTGCAGGGTATAGTTTGTTTTCTATTAAATTGAATATTTAGCATTATGTAACTGGCCAAAGAACAAGGAATTCTTATTTATAGAGCCAGTGTGCAGAGCCCTCGTTGTGTACATCAGTGCACCGTACATATCCAAAATTTACTTTTCTGCTGCTTTTACATTACATCATGTTAGAAAATATGAGACACCACCTATTAGGGACAAGTACCTGAGCATATACTAATTGTTAGTTCTTCAATTGAGCCTTCTGGTTGTATTTTTTTCGCATCTTTCTGGTCTATTAAATGGTATTGAACTTTTTCTTGTGTTCTGGTTCTGAACCTGCTTGCTCTGTCGCTCCTGATATATGGTTTTCTGTGCCCTCTGGTGCAATGCCTGGCTTTCTTTCCCAGTTTCAATTTTGATCTGCAATTGTCTTGTATGTATGAGTGAGGGGTATATATATTAATGAATTATGCAACAAACATGATACATATACTCCCTTTTTTTTTTAGTTCATACATGGTGGAGCCCATGGGTGGAGTAAGCAGCTGCCCGGGGCATCACTAGGGGGGAGCAATTTATGCCTGCACACCTCCCCCCTTCCACCAAAAAAAAAAAAAGCTATGACTTTTCTTTGAACAATCATTTCGATACTGTATACAAGCTGCTAATAATTATTTAGGTACCAAGGTTTGATGCGCAGTACCCTACAGTGCAACAGGGGGCAAATAAGTGAATTATTGTTCCTCGCATTGCTATTATGCTGATCTTCACAAATGACTGCGGTGGAGGGCTTGAGCTCATTCTGGAAACATTGCATTGGGCACCAAGAGAGAGCTTGCCCCAGTCCAGAAGCCCCGTCGACATTTTTGGTGCTATTTGGGGGAGTTTATTAATTTAATAAATAGTTTTGGTAAAAGCAAAAATGAAGTAAAAAATGAGTAGTTATATGTCAATGGAATTTTTTTTCTTTAAAACATGAAGTATCTAGCCAATGTGGTTTCACAAACTAGAAAAATGCACTTAAAAAGCACTTCAAAAATAACTTCTGTTAACCCAGCCTTACGGCACTGTAGGCACTTACTGCAGACGGAGCGGACGGGCCGGAGGGAGCCGCGGCGGCAGGAGCAGGTAAGAGATTTCTATGTATGTTCGTGTTTGTGTGTGTTTACTACTGTATGTAAACCTACTACACTGTGTGTTAGCCCAAAAAATGGCAACACACAGTGTAGGAGGTTAGACCGTTCAATCCCCTCGTTTATCCCGGCACTAGCCAGGATAAAGGAGAGGGGATTCTCAGAGCTCACTAGAGCGAGTGCTTTTTTCCCAATTTTGCAGCAAAAAGCAATGTGGTTGCTTTACCACATGCAATGCTGAAATTTTGGGAATAGCTCCATCTAGTGACCAGCACTGGAAAATATTATAAATTAGAATCTAATTTATAATATTTCCTGACTTGTGAAAAAAAGAAAAAAAATTTGAACAATGTTTAATCACCTACACACTAAATGTTTAATTAAAAAAAAAAAAACATGTTTTGCTGGCAACGCATTCCCTTTAATTTTGGCCACTATATGGGGGTATTGGGTATGGCCTGGGAGGGGATATATAAAGGAGAGGAAAAGGGAGTTTACCTCAGTCAGCACGAAGTAGAGAAGTTGCAGGAAGTGATTGCAGGAAGAGCAGTTAGCTAAGTTTTGGAAGCATGGCGTCCTCCATGGACGATTTTTTGGCGGCCGTCCGGCAGGCAGTGACACAGCAAGGACAATCGAGGACAGCACCTCCGGTACCAGGGTTTGGCGCCGGCTTGGGAGCTCCACCAGGGACCCTCCCGTACTTGCAGGCCGGCAGCGATCTGCTCCGGCGGGCTTGCGGTCGAGGAGGAATCCCGTGCGCTGGCGGGACCCAGCGGAAGGTGGGAGATGGGCCGCTCCTCCTCCCCCTTCTAATCGTCGCGTGGAATAGAGGAATAGTCGGCTGTATCCCCAGGTGACAGACCGGCCAGGGAGGCAGCCATGCAGGGGGACTGCAGCTTCACCTGCTGGAGCACGTGGGGAGCGTGGGCTCTGCAGAGCTGGTCGCGCAGTGCCGCGGCCTGGACAGTCCGGCTGGCCGGCGGCTTGGACAACGAGGAGGGGCTGAGCTTGTATTCCCTGCTGCCGCACGTGCTGATGGAGCAGCAATGGCGGTGGGAGAGCCCCAGGAAGAGGGTGAAATCACTGAGGAAGACCCGGATCGGGCAGACGACGTGCCACCGCTGAGAGGTCCTCCTCTAGGAGATGTGACGGCCGTTAGATCTACTAGACGGTCTGGATGTCGGGACGGAGCCTTCACGGCGGCTGCTGGGGATCCTGCCCAGTGACAGCCAGGTGAGGGCGCTTTGGCGCAAATGGGGAATTATCAAAGGGAATTACCTGTGGGGGTTGTGGGGCATGAGCGTATAATTCAGGGAGTTTTGTCGGGTATGTTCGAGTGGTTGGCACGTGTTGGGGGGGCTCAGGGGGGTTTAGGGTCCCCTGCGATAGCGTGGTCGCAGCAGCATGTCAGTGTGGTAGTTGCGCGGCCGACGGTTGCGTTAATGGTAACTGCGGGGGGAGCTGGAGAGGTTGCGGTGGGTGCCTCGGGGGCTGCGACGGTAGTGAGCGTCGCATCCGATGGGGGGGGATGCGCTCGCAAGTTCTAGTAAGATGGTGTTGAAAAAGCTAAGGCGGCTGGGGATAGGGAGGCTGGCGGACGCGGCAAAAGGGGAGGTATACGTATGCTTTGAAGGTCCGTTAGGCGCTCATTTAAAAATAGAGACCAAGGTGAAAATTTGGAAGGACGAATTTGTTGAAATCTTCTCTTTGTTGCCTCTAGAAAAATGTAACTTGGATAGGGTTAAACCGGACGAAAGCAAAAAGGACGAGCGTCGTTATCGCTTAATTCCCCGCACTTTTTCAAATTGGTTGCAGACTTGTAATCTTGGCAAGCGTAGTGGGAGAGAAGGCACCGGAGAACTGTTCGGTGCTTTTTTGCTATATGGATGGGATTGGGGAGGCATATCGTCTGTACGGTGGCGTGGCGTGGTTAGGTTACGACGAGCAGTTCCGCCAGAGGAAGTCGGTACGGCCTAGTTTGCATTAGGACCACAAGGACATTGGTCTTTGGATAAAGCTTATGGCGGCGCCAAAAGGGGGGTGGGGAAAGTCCTTTCCTGGATCAGCCGGGGGCTCCTCAGCAGTGGGGTTCCCGGCCGGTTCGCGCAAGGGATGTTGTTGGCAGTTCAATGAGGGACACTGCAAGTTCTTGTCGGAATGCCGCTACAAGCACGAGTGCTCTGGTTGCAGTGGAGCGCACAGCTTGTCGCGATGTTTCAAGTGGGGAAAAGGAAGAGGCGCGGAGGTTGGACAAAAGAGGGGTGACACCGGTGAGGGTGGCAGAGATGCTGCGGTTCCTCGGTAGGTATCCAGTTAAGGCAGCAGCAGAGTTATTGCGGGCTGGGTTTTCAGACGGTTTTCGTATCCCTTGTCGTTTGGACGGTTCAGGGCGGGTTTATAAGAGTTTACATTCAGCGTTAGAACAACCAGGGATAGTTTTGTATAAAATTGAAGGAAGATCGGCTGGGGCAGATCGCGGGGCCGTTTTGCGATCCTCCGTGGCCTAATATGTGGGTCTCTCCTTTGGGCTTGGTACCAAAGAAGGAACCTAACAAGTTTTGCCTCATTCATCACCTGTCGTACCCTGCAGGTGGGTCGGTGAATGATGGCATTGATCCCGACTTATGTTCTGTGTCTTATATGTCGTTTGACACTGCCGTTTCGTGGGTTCGGAAATTTGGCAGGGGCTCCTTGCTAGCAAAAACCGACATCGAGTCAGCTTTTAGGTTGCTGCCGGTACATCCCAACAGTTTCCCATTGCTGGGGTTTTGCTGGCAAGGAGTTTTTTTTTACGTAGATTGTTGTCTTCCAATGGGCTGTTTGATCTCGTTAACATATATTGAGGCGTTCAGTTCCTTTTTGGAGTGGGTGGTGCAACAGGAGGCGGACTGGATGTCGGTATTGCATTATCTCGACGACTTTTTGTTTGTGGGCCCCCCGGGGTTAGAGGATCTGTTCAATTTTGTTTGGCGTCCCCACGGCGCCTGTGAAAACGGAATGTCCGGCGACTCAGGTGAAGTTTTTAGGGATCATAATTGATACCGAACGGATGGAGTGCAGGTTGCCGGTTGATAAAGTGTTCGATTTGCGCGATACAATAGCTAGAATGGCGGGGATGCGAAAAGCGCAGCTGCGGGAAGTTCAGTCCTTATTAGGTAAATTTAATTTTGCCTGTAGAATTTTGCCGATTGGAAGGGTGTTCTGCTGCCGGCTGGCCTTAGCTACAGCGGGGGTGGTGGGACCCCATCATTTTGTTCGCTTGTCGGCTGACGTGCGGGCAGATTTCGCAATCTGGCAGGAGTTTCTTGGATGCTACAATGGAAGGTCTGTGTGGATGGAGGCGGTAGTGTCCAATGTGGATCTTGAGATGCATACGGATGCATCGGGAGCGCACGGTTTTGGGGCATATTTTCAAGGAGAGTGGTGTGCAGGGAAGTGGCCGGCCTCTTGGAGGGAGGAGGGGCTGGTGGCTAATTTGGCATTGTTGGAATTGTTCCCTATTGTATTGGCAGCTGAAATATGGGGCGAGCAGCTGAGAAATAAGAGGGTGCGTTTTTGCTGCGATAGTTTGGGTGTGGTCCAGGCCATTAACAAACAGACGGCCAGTCCCCCCCCCCCCCGGTGGTAAAATTGCTGCGTCAACTGGTGCTGCGTTGTCTCAGTTTGAATGTGTGTTTTGTTGCGGTCCATGCTCCGGGTATTGTTAATGATATCGCTGATTCTCTTTCTCGGTTTCAGTGGGACAGGTTTCGCAGGTTGGCACCGGGAGCGGAGCAACATGGGAAGTCCTGCCCTCCCTGGCTGTGGGACGTGGTCTAGGGGTATCGGCAGCGCTGATTAGACGGTCCGTGAGTTCTAGTACCTGGGTGGCTTATTCCAGGGTGTGGTCTTGTTGGGAAGGCTTGACGCGACAAGTGGGCGGATGACTCCTTGGAAACTTATATTTTATTGGTTTGTCGTTTAGCAAGGGGGCATCTTTTTCAGTGGCATCGCAGAGAGTGGCTGCAGTGGCTTTTTGGTGTAAGTTGCACGGAGTACGTGATGTGTCCAAGTCCTTTTTGGCGCAAGAGGCGCTTAAGGGCTACTGGAAAGGTGGGTCACGGCGGGATGTTAGGCGCCCCGTATCATTCGAGTTACTGGGAAAGTTGTGTGTCAGTCTAGGGGGTGTGTGTACTTCACAGTATGAGGTGGTTTTCTTCCAGGCAGCGTTTTCATTAGCGTTCTATGGGGTGTTTCGGATTTCTGAGTTGGTTGCACGGAGTGTCCTAGTGGTTGGGGGTTTGCTATTGGATGACGTGGCAGTACTGGGTGACATGGTTTCTTGTTTGATTAGGCGGTCAAAAATGGACCAGATAGGAAAAGGGGTGAAAGTGGTGCTTTCACGTTTGGAGGGCTCCCCATGGTGCCCGGTAGGGGGTGTGGAGCGCTTCTTGAATATTCGGAAGACGGGCGGTGGCTCTTTCTTAATACATGGGAACGGCAAGTCATTGTCTCAGTTTCAGTTTATTGCGGTTTTCCAAAAGTGTTTGGTGGCCCTGGGTTTGGATGCTAGGGAGTTCTGTTCGCATTCCTTTCGGATTGGGGCAGCTACGGAGGCATCCCGGTGGGGTCTTGGGGAGTCTGTGATTAAGAAGATTGGGCGTTGGGAATCTGCTAGGTTCAAGGGGTATGTCCGTCCTCAGTTGTTATAGTAGTGGTGTTCTTGATTTAAAAAAATATGGGGGTGTTGTGGTGGAGTCTTTTGTACGCTATGTTGTTATTTCTATTTTCAGGAGCGGCGGCGTGTCTGGCATGGACTGTGGGTCATTCTTACGTGTACTGGGGCGCACTGCGAGCCGATGTTCGACCCGACGGTCGGCAATTGGGTTTTCACATGGCACATATGCTGGTTCGCTGGTTAGGGCTGCGGGGCATGCTGTGGAACAGGGTGCTGTCGGAGGTCCAGTTCTATGCAGGCATGGATAGGCCGCCGGATACCTTATTGCTACACGTCGGGGGTAACGATTTGGGAATCCGCTCCGCAGGAGAGATCGTGTGGGACATAAAATTAGACCTGTTAAGGCTCTGGTCATCATTTCCTAAATTGATTATGATCTGGTATCGTGGCCAGAGAGGCGTGTCGGAATGCGAGGAGTGTGGAGGGGTTGAACAGGGCCAGGGCAAAAATAAACAAGGAGGTGTCACGCTTTGTCCGACGTAATGGGGGGATTGCAGTGTGACACAAAGAATTGGAGATACTGTCCCCGGGATTTTGCCGCAGCGATGGGGTTCATCTTAGCCCGGTTGGAATAGATATGTGGTGCATGGGCCTGCAGGACGGATTGGAATTAGCCCTAAAGGTTTGGCGGGATGGCCTCCAGTAAGGTTTCACTGTGGTCCGTCTGTGGCGGGGAGAAGGGGTCCTTGGAGGCAGAAATTTTGGAGTGGAGTCTTTATTGGAGAAAAGGTGGGACCATGGTTGAGATGGGTGTCAATCTTCTGTCCTTAAAGTCAGGAGAGCAATGGAGTGGGGTGAAACTGTAGCGGAGCGCGGCTTGAATGGGGCAGAAGTAACAGGATCAGTAATGGGGATTACTGGGATTTTAGTGGAGGCTTGTAATACTTAATTTTGGCCACTAGTTGGGGGTATTGTGTATGGCCTGGGAGGGGATATATAAAGGAGAGGAAAAGGGAGTTTACCTCAGTCAGCACAAGGTAGAGAAGTTCCCGCCCACAAGCCCAATATAAGTAAGGGTTATGCTCGTCATAGCAGTTGGGTAGTAGCGGGGAGAAGGGGTCCTTGGAGGCAGAAAATTTATGGTCAGGTGCACGAAAATGGGCTGTGCATCTGAAGATGTAATACAACGAATGGAGTCCTGGGGGGAAGGAGTCCCCCAGGAATAGTTGGAGAGTTGTATTTTGGTGCCCTTAGGCCAGGTGTGGACAGCTAAGTGTAAGGAGTTTTACCTTACTTGGAGAGTAGGGGTTAAAAAATAGAGACGGCCTCTAAGGATCGTTTTTTCCCCCCAAAATGGAGAAGATAGAACAGGGGAATATCTTATAGGATGTTTTTGTTGATTATTTGTCATTTTACATTGTATTTTATGTATAGTTATTTATGAAAGTTTTTTATGGAAAAATTATTTATGAAAGTTGTTTATGGAAAAGTTATTTATAAAAGGTTGTTAATAAATATGGCTGCTATGGCCTTACACCAACAACGGTAGTGGAGTCTTTATTGGAGAAAAGGTGGGGCTATGGTTGAGACGGGTGTCAATCTTCTGTCTTTAACCCCTTAACGACCGCCCACCGTCTTTTGACGTCAGGCGGTGCAGGTACTCAGTCTACAACGACGCCTTTTGGCTTCGCTGTAGTAGAGGGGGTTTAGCGGCACCCTGGTGAAGTCTGCACTAAAAACCGGCTGTAAGTAACAGGTCCGGTTCTTAGTGCAGCCATCAGGACCTGCCGATTTCGTCGTAACATCATGTGACCGCTGTGACAGCCAATCACAGCGGTCACATGCTGTTACTGTGTACAGAGCCGGCAGGAAGTGTCTAAATGACAGCTCCTGCTCTAAGAACGAGCTGTTGCTATCCGCTCTGTTCTTAGAGCAGTGATCAGGAGCCAATAGTATTGGTTCCTGATCTTTTGTGTTCATTATGAGATCCAATCAGAGTGATCACTACAGTAAAATAAAAGTAAAAACATGTATCTGTTTCTCCTCACTCTGTTCTAGCTGTGGAGAGAAACAGATACAAGTGTGTCAGTGTCCCCACACAAAATCACTTGTTCCTCACACACGGTTTAAAAAAAAAACATTTTTTCAGTATTTTATAGTATATACATATATATATAAATAGAAGTATATTTACTGTACATACTAAGAATCGTACTATAAACTACTTTCTTTTTAGGGTACGCTGTTAGACGGCGTGTACGCTGTTAGACGGCGTAGGGTGCTGTTCTGGACTTGGGTTTACGGTTTGTGTTAGGCGTAGGGTTTAGGTTTGAAAAAAAAAAAACGTAAAAAAATAATAAAAAAAAAAAAGTTTCATTCCTTTAGTGTTCATAGTTGATTAGTTGCAAAAAAAAATTTAAACCGCTAGTTACATTTATTATTTGCGGTTTAGACTGTATAATCATTATGGACAAAAAATATAGAAAGATACCTCCAGCTCACCTTATTAGCTAACTTGCTTAGATAGTTCCGCACGGATCCTCGTGTCGGCTCACGACAAATAGACAATGGCAGAAAGGAAGAGGTGGATCCAGCGTAGATGCATATAAAATGGAAACTTGTTCCAAGTTTAATAGGTCAAAAACTTAAAAATCAGGACTTGGTTGCAGATGTAAAATCCTGAAGTGTGAGGAGAAAAATCGTAAGTGGGAGGAGCCTACGCGTTTCGGACGCTTCCAGCGTCCTTACTCATGGCTGATAATAAATATAGTCCTGATTTTTTTAGTTTTTGACCTATTAAACTTGGAACAAGTTTCCATTTTATATGCATCTACGCTGGATCCACCTCTTCCTTTCTGCCATTGTATAATCATTATGGCTGCCAGAAGATACAGCGTTGAGGAAGCCTATCAGATGCTATGCTCAGATACGGATTCTGCATCTGAAGTTGACCTTTTACTTGAAATCGACAGCGAAAGTGTCGCTTCAAGGGATTCTATGGATATGAGACCCAGTACCAGTGATATGGGAGACGGTGCAGTTGCCACAACGTCCGTTCAAAGTGCAGCCCCTGAAATTGCACAACCCCACCGAACCGATTTAGTGTGGGAACCCACAAGTTTATTTTCTCCCACCATAAATGACTTTATTGCTACTCCTGGCATAAGTCCCAATGTCAGTAATTTTTCACCACTAAATTATTTTAATATTTTTATTACGGACCAAGTTTTGGAACATTTTGTGCATGAAACAAATTTGTATGCCAGGCAGTACATTGCAAATAAGCCTTCGTCACCTCATGCCAGGTTGTGGAATCCCACAAATGCAATGGAAATAAAAAAAAATCTGGGCCTCACCTTTAACATGGGAATTATAAAAAAAAACCTCTATTAGGTCATATTGGGCATCAAGCCCATATACAAGCTTAGTTCAGTTATTTCTGTCCCCCTTTTCATAATATTCAGAGAATCTCTAGTGACTGGTATAGTGCCAAGGGACTGGCGCAGGGCAAATGTGGTGCCTATTTTCAAAAAGGGCTCTAGGTCTTCCCCGGGTAATTATAGACCAGTAAGCTTAACATCCATCGTGGGGAAAATGTTTGAGGGGCTATTGAGGGACTATATACAGGATTATGTGACAATAAATAGCATTATAAGTGACAGCCAGCACGGTTTTACTAAGGACAGAAGTTGTCAAACTAACCTAATCTGTTTTTATGAAGAGGTGAGCAGAAGTCTAGACAGAGGGGCCGCTGTGGATTTAGTGTTTTTGGACTTTGCAAAGGCATTTGACACTGTCCCCCATAGACGCCTAATGGGTAAATTAAGGACTATAGGTTTAGAAAATATAGTTTGTAATTGGATTGAGAATTGGCTCAAGGACCGTATCCAGAGAGTTGTGGTCAATGATTCCTTCTCTGAATGGTCACCGGTTATAAGTGGTGTACCCCAGGGTTCAGTGCTGGGACCACTATTATTCAACTTATTTATTAATGATATAGAGGAAGGGATTAATAGCACTATTTCTATTTTTGCAGATGACACCAAGCTATGTAATATAGTTCAGACTATGGAAGATGTTCATGAATTACAGGCAGATTTAAACAAACTAAGTGTTTGGGCGTCCACTTGGCAAATGAAGTTTAATGTAGATAAATGTAAAGTTATGCATCTTGGTACCAACAACCTGCATGCATCATATGTCCTAGGGGGCGCTACACTGGCGGATTCACTTGTTGAGAAGGATCTGGGTGTACTTGTAAATCATAAACTCAATAACAGCATGCAGTGTCAATCAGCTGCTTCAAAGGCCAGCAGGATATTGTCGTGTATTAAAAGAGGCATGGACTCGCGGGACAGGGATGTAATAATGCCACTTTACAAAGCATTAGTGAGGCCTCATCTAGAATATGCAGTTCAGTTCTGGGCTCCAGTTCATAGAAAGGATGCCCTGGAGTTGGAAAAAATACAAAGAAGAGCAACGAAGCTAATAAGGGGCATGGAGAATTTAAGTTATGAGGAAAGATTGAAAGAATTAAACCTATTTAGCCTTGAAAAAAGAAGACTAAGGGGGGACATGATTAACTTATATAAATATATTAATGGCACATACAAAAAATATGGTGAAATCCTGTTCCTTGTAAAACCCCCTCAAAAAACAAGGGGGCACTCCCTCCGTCTGGAGAAAAAAAGGTTCAAGCTGCAGAGGCGACAAGGCTTCTTTACAGTGAGAACTGTGAATTTATGGAATAGCCTACCGCAGGAGCTGGTCACAGCAGGGACAGTAGATGGCTTTAAAAAAGGGTTAGATAATTTCCTAGAACAAAAAAATATTAGCTCCTATGTGTAGAAATTTTTCCTTCCCTTTTCCCTTCCCTTGGTTGAACTTGATGGACATGTGTCTTTTTTCAGCCGTACTAACTATGTAACTATGTAACTATGTAACTATGCCACCCCCATTTTTTCTGGCATTATGTCACGCAGCAGGTATGAAATACTTATGCGATTTCTCCACTTTAGTGACAACCTACAGGCACCCCCTTCCAGCGACAGAAGCCGTGACCGGCTGTATAAATTAAGGCCTTTGCTAAAATTTTCTTAATTCCTCCTTTTTAGGAGCATATACCCCTGAACAAAATTTAGCAGTGGATGAATCGCGAATGAATTTCAAAGGGCGTCTCTCATTCCGCCAATTCATACCCTCAAAAAGTGCAAAAAACGGGGCAAAGGTCTACAAATTATGTAAAAGCACTACTGGCTACACATGTGCATTTAAGATCTACAAGGGTAAAGACAGTGAATTTAATCCACCAGGGTGTCCTCCAAATATTGGTACCACTGGTAAGATTGTGTGGGATTTAATTGGCCCTTCCTACACAAGGGGTATCATGTATACACTGACAGTTTTTATACCAGTGTGCCATTGTTTAGCGCCCTTCATTGTGCCAACACCGGAGCCTGTGGCACAATACGCAGGAATCGCAAAGGTTTCCCACGTCAACTTGTGGATAAAAAACTACCAAAGGGGGAGTCATGCACTTTTCAAATTGAGAAGATGCTGGCTTTAAAATTTCGTGACCGCAAGGACGTCTACATGATCAGCACTATCCATACAAGTGCAACAGCAACTGTTAGAGAACGTGGGGCCTCTGCAGATAGACAAAAGCCTGTGTGTGTCATCGGCTATAACAAATTCATGGGTGGGGTAGATTTGTGCGACCAGATGTTACAACCTTATCTGGTTAAAAGGAAAACCAGAACATGGTATAAGAAAGTGGCAATATACCTCATCCAGGTTGCAATGCACAATGCATTTGTCCTGTACAAAAAAATCAGCGGGCAGGGCGACATTCTTTGAATTTCAGGAGAAAGTGATTGAAGATCTCCTATTTCAATCTGCAGAACAGAGAGTAGTCCATGAGTCAGAGGATGTACGCCGACTTGTTGAAAAACATTTTTTACACCCCATCCCTTCAACACCTAACCAAAAACACCCCAAAAAACGGTGCCGGGTCTGCAGCAAACGAGGACAGCGAAGTGAGTCAAGATATTATTGTTCCGCTTGTCCTTCCAACCCTGGTCTATGCATAAGTCCCTGTTTTGAAATCTATCATACCGTCGCACATTACTAATTTCGTTTTGTGAGCTATAAAAGTAAAAATGCAGGATTTATTTAGGATTTTTAATTTTTCTGTACACCTCTTTTTTTTTTTTTTTCTTTTTAGGGAAGCAGCTTCGCTGTATATTTAGGAGATGCCAAAATTTAGGGTTCTTTTAGAGATTTCTTTTTTTTATCACTTTTTTGGGGAGGGAGGGAAATATACTTTTTGGGAGTCATTTTGGGATATAACCCAGTTATAGAAAGTGGAATAAGGCCCTGAAATTCATTCAAGATAAAATTGTGCCCTGAAAGCTTTTTATTTCCTTTTCCGTTATGACTATGTCCTGCCATAAATAGCTGTTACTGACTGGGGATACGGCATAATTTTTTATTTTTATTCTGAGGATTTCTAATAAGCGAGCTGTTCCTTATCAATACACTATGGGCTTTATTACAGTTTTGTTCGGGTTTTTGGTGGACCTCTTACACCCGACAATACTTCTAGAAATAGCGACATTAATTTGGGGAGTAGTGGTCCTTTACTGTATCTATACATACGGTGTGGGACACTGCCCCTTTATATATTCTACAGGTGATTGGTTGTTTTGTGCACATGGCGGTTCCCACCTTGCCGGGCAGGGGCTTGTTATGGTGTACCGCGTCACTTGGCACATTCGTCCCTTATATAGGGATTGATGGAGCTAAAGAGACGTTGTATGACCAGTCACTTTGAATAATAAAGTCATTACAGCCCTACAAATTTTCTTTCATCCTGTGAACATGCTCTAGTTTTCCACATAGCTGGATACATTCTTCCTCCTTTTTTTGGGATATATTGCCTTTTTCCGCCAACAGTTTAATACATTTTCCCATTCTAACTTACTATATATGAGAGCGGGTTGATATTCATAATGTCTATGGACTGACATGATTGCAGGACAGCTGCTTTCTTAGCACGACATAGTCATAGGGTGTAGAAACTGTTAGGGACATATATTTCTCAATCTAGAAAAGTAGAATCCTCTCCTTTTCAACAAAAAGTTATAAAAACATGAAATCCACTTCACTTCTCCTTCTGTTTGTCCCCCAATGATGAGTATTCGGCATATTTCTATACTAAGGCATACAATAGTAATACCTTTAAGGCGTACTTCACCAGTTGCATGCACTTTGTGATAAATATGTGATAAAAATGAACTATTTGAGGAAAAAAATAAATGTGTAATGGGGCCTGAAACATTTTCAAGCAAAATGTGTATCCTGAAAGCCTCCGGGTGCTCCCTTCCTTTTGGGTCCTGCCGTGTGTCCAGGAAACACATTAGGGCCACAATGGGGATATTTTTGAACACAGGAGAAACAGGGTGATACATTTTCTGGTGCATTTCCTTATTCTCATGTCCTCTGTACAAGAAATCTGACCTTAAAATTACACTGTAATGACGGGGGTAGGGAAACAGACAAGTGAGCCCTAATCTACCAGCCACTCAGTCCCTGCCTACTTGCAACGACCCGCCCTAGGCGACGGGGTACAACTGGGCGACAGACAAACAGACAAGGGTACACAGAAGCAGAGGGAAATGGGGCAGTTGCCCTCGGCAACACCGTGAGCAACAAGAGTGGTGAACGAGCCGAGTCAAACCAGGAGTGTACGAGGTACCAAACGCAGAGCAGGAGAGTAGTGAACAAGCCGAGTCAAACCAGGAGTGTACGAAGTACCAAACACAGAGCAGGAGAGTAGTCAGTAAGCCAGGGTCAGTATGAAGCAGGGTCAAAAAGTACAAGAAGCTGCAGCAGGGCCAGGAAACCACACGAGAAGAATTACAAGCAAGGAGGAACAGGAAAGGCAGGTATAAATAGACAGAGGGCGGGAGCTAGCTCCGTCTGGCCAGGCTGTGATAGGCTCTCCCACTCCTAAGCCTGCCATCCTGAGTGGTGGAAGATAGAGTCAGTCTCACAGACATAGAAGCAGGTGCAGACTGATTACCTGTAGACACAGAAGCTGTGCCTGGCAGATCCTTTACAGTACCCCCCCCTTTTATGAGGGGCCACCGGACCCTTTCTAGGTGGACCTGGTTTATAGGGGAAACGAAGGTGGAACCTCCTGACCAATACCCCAGCGTGAATATCCCGGGCGGGTACCCAAGTCCTCTCCTCAGGCCTGTATCCTCTCCAATGGACCAGGTACTGGAGGAAGCCTTGCACCATCTTGCTGTCCACAATCTTGGCCACCTCGAATTCTACCCCCTCAGGGGTGAGAACGGGGACAGGAGGTTTCCTCCAGGGAGCTAAGGATGGGGAGCAGCATTTAAGGAGGGAGGCATGAAACACGTCGTGTACTCGAAAAGATGGGGGCAACTCCAGTCGGAAGGAGACAGGATTGAGGAGTTCAATGACCTTGTACGGCCCTATAAACCGGGGAGCAAACTTCTTGGACGGGACTTTAAGGCGCAAGTTCTTTGACGATAGCCACACCAGATCCCCGACCATAAACAAGGGGTTAGCAGAACGTCTTCTATCTGCCTGAGTATTCTGTATGCTCTGGGACGCCTCTAGGTTCTTCTGAACCTGGGCCCAGACTGTGCACAGTTCCCGATGAACGACCTCTACCTCGGGATTGTTGGAACTACCAGGTGAAACGGAGGAGAACCGTGGATTAAACCTAAAATTACAGAAAAAGGGGGAGACCCCTGACGAGTTACTGACCCGGTTATTAAGGGAAAATTCGGTGAGGGGAATGAATGAGACCCAATGATATTGACAGTCAGAGATAAAACAACTTAAATATTGTTCTAGAGACTGATTAGTCCTCTCAGTTTGGCCATTAGTTTCAGGATGGAAGGCAGAGGAGAAGATACTGTGTACCCCCAGATACTTACGTTTTCAAAATGGTGTCACTTGTGGGGGTTTCCACCATTCTGACACCTATGAGCCTCTGAAAACCTGGCTTGGTGCAGGAAAACAAAATGTACTTCAAAATGTATAACATTATTACTACATTTGTAAGTCTTCTAAATTGCTAAAAAAAAAAAAATATTTTCAAAAGTGCTGCCAAAATAGAGTAAAGAGATGGATATATATATTTAATAAAAAAAATTGTACAGTATGTATGTACATATGTGACATATTGCAGTTAAAAATAGGGAAAAATTATAATTTTTACAAAATTTCTTCAATTCTTCTATTTTTTAATTAATTTCTGCAAATCGTATCAGTCTACTTTTACCACAAAAATAAAGTACAACATGTGACGAAAAAACAATGTCAGAATTACTTGGATATTCAAAACTTTCATAGAGTTATTCTCTGATAAAGTCAAACATACCAGATTTAACAAATCTGGCTTGGTCATTAAGGTCTTTTCAGGCCCGGTCATTAAGGGGTTAAAGTCAGATTCATCTTATTTCAGCAGTCATGTCTCGTAGAAACATTGCAAATAACAGACATTCCTTTATTCTTGACAGTCTACAGTAATTATTAATCCAATTTGACTAATTACTTAACGGCTTTCCTTGTGAGTAACTATGTGCTATTAGAACTGTTAAAGTAGTTTGAATTCATTGTGAACATGTTGTTTGACAGACTAAATGAAATAAACAGGGAAGTGCAATATTTTATATTCTTTCCATATATAACTTAAGAGGATGGGGAGTTTTACAGTATGTTTCACATTAAAACTACCATTTTGTACATAAATATATATCAGAAAAATATCTTCTGTATACTTTCCTGAATTATTTTTCAAAACAGTGATATATTATGGTGTGACAAACAAGCTTTTTCTCTCTCTTCAACAGTTCAGTCATTATTTTTGCCCATACATATTTATTGTCAGGAGGGGGCTATAGACATGTTGTAATAGGACAGCAAGTAGATAGGGGAGGCAGAGTTAAAGTAAACCTGTCAGTGACTTTATGCTGCCCTATTACTTATTACCTATTACTTACTTGCCCTATTCTGCAATGGAAGAAAGCTGTCAATCATCGGCAGCTGGGTGGGGGGAGTGGAAGCTCATGAACACGCCGGACTCCCGCCTCCCAGTGCTCGCATTACGCTGCAACATTCAAAATGTAAGTTATACTAAATCCCTAAACTATCAGACATCACTGAGAGACCACTGAAATCAGCATGTCTGTCACTACATTATCCTGACCTCAAGGAGGGCAGCATAAAGTCAGTGGCAGGTTCCCTTTAACCAGTTCAGGACCGGGCTATTTTGCGCCTTCAGGACCAGACACCGTTTAGCCATTTTTAGCACGTGTTAGTTAAATGGCTATAACTCTTTTATTTGTTGTGCTAACGACGTGATTTTTGCAATGTTTCTTCCGTATACAATGCAGGTTTCTTTTTTTATCATTTTTATACACACACATATATTTTTATTCATAAAGCTTGAAAATAATAGTAAAAAAATAAGCTTTTTTACGTTTCAGCTATTTTTTTTTGGTAATAACATAGTTTTACCCTAAAATAGACCTTTTATTTGGGATCGTCATTGTCTACCGTAAATTTGAATATATTACATGTCTATATTAGGGTAATTGGGTCAGCGCTAGCGTTACAACAATGATCGGGGGGGGGAACATTTTTTTGGGGGTGGGTATTTTATGTGTATTTATTATTTTTTTTTGCACTTTACTTTACTATTTTTTTATTACTATGGTCTGTCCCTCAAAGGTCAAAAAAGACCTTTGGGAACTTTATATATATTTTTTCTTTCTTTTACACCATGCTTTTCCACTGTAACTGGGGCTGCAGAGCAGCCCCAGTTACAGGGGAATCAGCCCTCTCATAGTGACGATTGTCACTAATAGGGCTGTGCTGGGTCTAGTAAGACCCAGCAGCAGTCTCTCAGTAACGGCACCCGGCGATCATGTGACCAGTCACATGATCACCGGGAGGAATAGAGACAGCGCCGCTGCTGCTGTCTCTATTCCTATACACAGCGCGCATTGAGCGCTGTGTAAAAAGACACCGGAGAAGACAGAAGCAGCAAAAGCTGCTTCTATCCTCTCCTCAGGGTCCCCGGCAGTCACTGACAGCCGGTGAGCCGACATTCAGCTGCCCGATCGCGCGGGCAGCAAGTTAAAACCCGAGACGTAAAAAGTCTATGGCTCGTGTTTTAAGGACCCTGACCGCTGGCCGTAAAAATACAGCCAGCGGTCGGGAACCAGTTAAAAGGAATTCCCCACTTCTGGGAATCCCTCCTTCTTATAAGGGTTCCTTGACAATAAGCTGATCACAATTTCCCCCTACTAAGACCCTGGCCATCAGCTGTAATGTGTAAGTGAACCCAGCAGTAAGTGTTCAATTTCTATGAAGCACCACAACAGGGGAAATATAGCATTACACAGTGTCCATTTAAATCAATAGGTTGTCTCTGGAATGAAGGTCAGGTCCTCCAGAGCGACAGTCGTTCTTTGCAACCACTCTATAAGCCGGCCAAGAGATCAGGAACCTGAACAGAGGACCCCCCTCTATTAAAGAGGCTCTGTCACCAGATTCTCAAATCCCTATCTCGCTGCAATGTAGATAACAGTAACGTGTTTTTTTTTTAAAAACGTTCATTTTTGGCCAAGTTATGAGCTATTTTATATATATGCAAATGAGGTTTGAAATGGACAACTGGGCGTTTTTTTTTCGTTATGTCCAACTGGGCGTGTATTGTGTGTTTAACTGGGCGTGTTTACGTGTATGACACTGACCAATCAGTGACCAGTCAGCATCATACACTCCCCTACATTTATTTACACAGCAGCGATGGGCAGCCGCATACACAGAGATTAACGTTAATCAAGTGTCCTGATAATGAATACACATGAAATCCAGCCTGGACGTCATGTGTATTCAGAATCCTGACACTTCTGACTCTTTTCTTTGAGATTTCTAGCAAGGGAAACGAAATCTCGCGAGATTACGGAGGTAAACGAGATTTAGTTTCACTTGCTGTAAATTTCACAGAAAAGAGTCAGAAGTGTCAGGATTCTGAATACACATGACGTCCAGGCTGGATTTCATGTGTATTCATTATCAGGACACTTGATTAACGTTAATCTCTGTTTATGTGGCTGCACATCGCTGCTGTGTAAATTAATGTAGAGGAGTGTATGATGCTGACTGGTCACTGATTGGTCAGCGTCATACACGTAAACACGCCCAGTTAAAAACACAATACACGCCCAGTTGGACATAACGAAAAAAAAAAACCCAGTTGTCCATTTCAAACCTCATTTGCATATATATATATAAAATAGCTCATAACTTGGCCAAAAATGAACGTTTTTAAAAAAACAAAAAACTTTACTGTTATCTACATTGCCGATCACATGCAATAGGAGATAGGGATTTGAGAATCTGGTGACAGAGCCTCTTTAACTCAGAATTCCCTAATAGGATATATATCAAAATAAGTTTTCAAAACTGGACAACCTGTTTAAACATTGTGCTATTTATCATTATATGGGCCATGTGGCTTGTACTATGGGCATTAACTTCTTCCTGCTGCAGCCAGTTTTAGGATTTTCATTTTTGTTTTTTCCTCCCCACATTCCAAAAGCCTTAACTTCTTTATTTTTCAGATGACAAAGCTGTATGAGGGCTTGATTATTGTGGGACGAGTTTTAGCTCTTCATTGAACCATTTAACGTACCATACAATTGTACTGGGAAAACAATTCTATGTGGGGGGAAGTGGGAAAAAAACAAAACTATTCCTCCATTGTTTTTTGGGTTTTGTTTTTACAGCGTTCACCGTGTAATAAAAATGACTTGTCAGCTTTATTCAAAGTTTTAATACGATTATGGCGATACCAAATTTATATAGTTTGTGTTATGTTTACTACTTCTACAAAGAAAAATCTAATTGTTAAAAATACAACAATTTGGAGGGCCATAACTTTTCTACTTTTCCCTCGACTGAGCGATGTCAGGGCTTAATTTTTTGCGGGGTGAGCTGTAGTTTTAATTGCTACCATTTTGTGTTTTTTTTCTTATTACTTTTTATTCCATTTTTTTGTAGGAGAGGGGGTGACCAAAAATCTGGCATTTTAATTATATTTTTACTGCATTTAACCGTGCGGGTTAAATAATGTCAAATTGTAATAGTCTGGACTACTACGGACTCGACGATACCAATTATTATGTTTAAATTGTTTTCTTTTTTGCAATGCTTTAGAGCAGGGGTCTGAAGCCTGCGGGCCGCATGTAGTGCCTGGGGCTGTCATCTGCGGCCCGCTAGTACGCTCTGGGACTCTGGAATTCCCTGACATCGCTGTCCACCTATGGGCCAGAGTCCTGGGCAGAGCGCTAGTATCGGCTCTGCTCCGGGACTCAGTGGAATTCCCTGACATCGCTGTCCATGTATGGACAGTGTGTCAGGGTCTTCCCCAGAGCAGAGTCCCGGGCAAAGCGCTAGTATCGGCTCTGCTCCGTGACTCTGTGGAATTCCCCGACATCGCTGTCTATACATCGACAATGATGTCAGGGGCTTCCCCAGAGCAGGAGTCCCAGTGATGTCAGGAGCACAGCTGGAGTCCCAGGAAGAGCCTACTAGGGACTACTCTGCCCGGGACTCCAGCTCTGGGGTTGCTCCTGACATCCATGTCCATATATGGACAGTGATGTCAGGAGAAGAGCTGGAATCCCAGGCAGAGTGCTAGAAACGGCTCTGTTGCGGCACTCCAGCTCTGGGCAAGCCCCTGACATCACTGTCCATATATGGACACTGATGTTAATGGCTTCCGCAGAGTTCTGGCGCAGAGCCTATACTAGTGCTCTGCTCCGGGACTCCGGCTCTGGGGTTGCCCCTGATACCACATTCCGATCCAGGAGGATCCTCTGACGTCACTGTGTATGGACAGTGACATCAGGTGCTCCAACAGTAGAGGAATTCCACTCCTAGAGGGAGCCCCAATGGAGAGCTCTACTTAGGGTGTGTGTGGCATTATCTGCGGAGGGCACTGAGGTAGCATCTGCGGAGGGCACTGAGGCAGCATCTGCAGAGGGCACTGTGGCAGCATCTGCGGAGGGCACTGTGGCAGCATCTGCGGAGGGCACTGTGGCAGCATCTCCGGAGGGCACTGTGGCAGCATCTGCGGAGGGCATTGTGGCAGCATCTACTGAGGGCACTGTCGCAGTATGTACGGAGGATACTGTGGCATTATCTAGGGGTGTGTTACATTATCTGCAGAGGGCACTGTGGCATTATCTACAGAGGGCACTGTGGCATTATCTACAGAGGGCACTGTGGCATTATCTACAGAGGGCACTGTGGCATTATCTACAGAGGGCACTGTGGCATTATCTGCAGAGGGCACTGTGGCAGCTTCTACAGAGGGCACTGTGGCAGCTTCTACAGAGGGCACTGTTGCAGCATCTACAGAGGGCACTGTGGCAGCATCCACAGAGGGCACTGTGGCAGCATCCACAGAGGGCACTGTGGCAGCATCTGCGGAGGGCACTGTGGCAGCATCTGCGGAGGGCACTGTGGCAGCATCTGCGGAGGGCATTGTGGCAGCATCTACTGAGGGCGCTGTCGCAGTATGTACAGAGGATACTGTGGCATTATCTAGGGGTGTGTTGCATTATCTGCAGAGGGCACTGTGGCATTATCTACAGAGGACACTGTGGCATTATCTACAGAGGGCACTGTGGCATTATCTACAGAGGGCACTGTGGCATTATCTGCAGAGGGCACTTTGTCAGCTTCTACAGATGGTACTGTGGCAGCTTCTACAGAGGGCACTGTGGCATTATCTACAGAGGGCACTGTGGCATTATCTACAGAGGGCGCTGTGGCATTATCTACAGAGGGCACTGTGGCATTATCTACAGAGGGCACTGTGGCATTATCTGCAGAGGGCACTGTGGCAGCTTCTACAGAGGGCACTGTGGCAGCTTCTACAGAGGGCACTGTTGCAGCATCTACAGAGGGCACTGTGGCAGCATCCACAGAGGGCACTGTGGCAGCATCCACAGAGGGCACTGTGGCAGCATCTGCGGAGGGCACTGTGGCAGCATCTGCGGAGGGCACTGTGGCAGCATCTGCGGAGGGCATTGTGGCAGCATCTACTGAGGGCGCTGTCGCAGTATGTACAGAGGATACTGTGGCATTATCTAGGGGTGTGTTGCATTATCTGCAGAGGGCACTGTGGCATTATCTACAGAGGACACTGTGGCATTATCTACAGAGGGCACTGTGGCATTATCTACAGAGGGCACTGTGGCATTATCTGCAGAGGGCACTTTGTCAGCTTCTACAGATGGTACTGTGGCAGCTTCTACAGAGGGCACTGTGGCAGCATCTACAGAGGGCACTGTGGCATTATCCACAGAGGGCACTGTGGCAGCATCCACAGAGGGCACTGTGGCAGCATCCACACTATCTAAAAAGGGGCTACCAAATCTTGACATGTGTGTCTGCCAGACACTGCTAATTGAGCCGTTGGACTGCATTTAGCGACACTTAAACTGGATTGTTGAAATAAGCACGTGGAGAAATATCTAAAATTTTTCTCAAGTATCTCTAATATCTCAAACCTAGCGGTATTATTATAGTAATGTAGTATTATTATTATTATAGTAATATAGTGTTATAGTACATCAAATAACTAATTGATTAACAATAATTTTGTAATGTATAAAATTTGAAAGTAATGTGGCCCGTCAACTTCACATTTTTTCTATATGTGGCCCACTTACCCGGCCGAGTTTGAGACCCCTGCTTTAGAGGGAATATGAAAAAGTTTTTTTCCATCGGTTTAATAGAAGTACAATGATGGCAGACCTGGAGGCCTTCATTAAAATTGTTTAGACAAAGACCGAAAATCGCTAAAAACAAGCTCTACACTCTAAGGGTATGTTCACACAGTGGTTTTTGTAAGGCAAAAAAAATCTGCATCCAAATTCCTTCAGTAATTTTGAAGCAGATTTTGAATGGACAGCATTGTTTGACCTTTTTATTTTTTTGCGTTTTTTTTTAAGCCGTTGAAGCTAATGCAAAAGACGCAGGCAAATAGCTCCAAACGAGCGACACAGGTATCTTCTGCCTCCTATTAATTTTAATTGTAGCTCAGAGGTGGAAACCATTTGAAGATTATCAGCCCCCCACTCACAGTAAAATGCCCATCAGTCCCCCACTCACAGTAAAATTACCATCAGCCCAGCAGTCACAGTAAAATTACCATCAGCCCCCCACATACAATAAAATTACCATCAGCCCGCCACTCACAGATTCCCCCTGTAGATAGTGCCACACAGCCTCCTTGTAGGTAGTGACACAGCCTCCTTGTAGGTAGTGACACAGCCCCTGTAGATAGTGAAACACAGCCCCCTGTAGGTAGTTCCACACAGCCCCCTTGTAGGTAGTGCCACACAGCCCCCTTGTAGGTAGTGCCACACAGCCCCGCTGTAGGTAGTGCCACACAGCCCCGCTGTAGGTAGTGCCACACAGCCCCGCTGTAGGTAGTGCCACACAGCCCCGCTGTATGTAGTGCCACACAGCCCCCTTGTAGGTAGTGCCACACAGCCCCCTTGTAGGTAGTGCCACACAGCCCCCTTGTAGGTAGTGCCACACAGCCCCGCTGTAGGTAGTGCCACACAGCCCCGCTGTAGGTAGTGCCACACAGCCCCGCTGTAGGTAGTGCCACACAGCCTCGCTGTAGGTAGTGCCACACAGCCCCGCTGTAGCTAGTGCCACACAGCCCCCATTTATGGACAGTGACGTCAAGGGCTTCTCCTGGAGTGAAATCCCCGGTCACAGAGTTGGCAATGCTGTGGACGGGGATTCCGCTTAAGGAGTTGCCCCTGATGTCACTGTCCAAATATGGACAGAGACATCAAGCGCTCCATCCAGGAGCAGAATTCCTGGCCAAACGGGGATTTTGCTCCTTCAGGGAGCTACAGTGGTGCTAGTAGATAGCAGAGCAGGGAGATAACTCCCTGCTCTGCTATAGTGGCGTCGCTACCACTGTAGCAGCCACAGCGGCTGCTAGCGGCGCCACTGGCCATGGGGACACCCTCATGTCTGGTGTCGCCGCTAGCAGCCGCCACGGAGTGAAGAAGCACCCAGGCGGAAAAGCGGCTTCTGAGTGCCTGGGCCAGGGCGTTTCTGAAACAAGCAGGGGAAGGGAGCCAGCGCAGTGCCCCCTTCCACCTGCTGGAGTGATGCGCCATGTGCAAGGGCACAGGTCGCACACCCCTAAGGCTGGCCCTGGCTGCAGGCATGATCTGACTCACCAGGGAACCGGTGAATCCCCTCGTGGATATTTAAACCACCGCTCCCTGGACCGCCTCTGCTCGGGGTGCCGCCAACCACACACTACGTCCTGATCTGGGGTCTGATTTATTTAGGGGTCTGATTATTTTAGGTGGTTTGATCTGGGATCTGATTAATTTAGCAGGTTTGAAGTGGGGTCTGAATTAATTTAGGGGTCCGGATTGGCATCTGAATTTATTTGTGTTGCTATAGAGTCTGGGGATGTTTGCAGAAGCAAGGGGCCAAAGATGTCTGGCAGCAATTTCTGCAGGAGAAGTTGCCATCACAGTCTGGACTGAATAGAGAAGAAAAGGAAAGAAAATTTCTACAATCAGAGAAGTTGTCACCTTTGAATCACCGGATTTAAAGAGGATCTGTCATCCCTCCTAACATGCCTGTTACAGTAAATACTTGTATTCCCCATGAGGTAATAATTCTAAAGTATCTTTAATTAGTACTCTGTGTTGTGAAGTTCCTTTGTTATTCCTCCTGGAAATATATGAATAAGACATGGTCTATATGGAGACTTTTTGTTACGCAACTAATTAATTTTAACTACAGAGCTACATCTACACTGAAAACCAATACATTCAGTTGCATGCAATATTGTGGACTGCAGCTGTCACTTGACAGTTAAAATCAATCAGTAGCGCAACAATAAGTCTCCATGTAACACAGGCCTAATTGATCTGAGCATTACTATTCCCCTTGTCAATAGAATGTATCTCGACAGAGTGTTATACTGTCAGAGATGATTGGACAGTGTCAGAGTGTATAGGGAAACAGCCCTTTAACAAGGGGAATGGTAACACCCAGTTGTCAATTTATGCATTCATTTCTAGGAGGAATAACAGAGGAACGGCACAATGCAGTTCTAAGAAAAGGTGCTCGAGAATTGTTATTTCATTGGTTAACGAAGTATTTACTAAAGCAGACATGTCAGGAGAGGTGGCGGGTTCTTATGTACTCTGCCTGTAACTGCATCTGATCAGGACTGTATTCTCTTCTCTGTCTGACAATTATATATTACTTGGTTATTTTGGTGCTTGAATAATTGTATCATACTGTTGTCCCTGTTTTAAAAAGCGACACCTGTAACCGAATAAATCCGCCGGGTGCGCATTGCTGTTTTTACGGTCCCCCATGGGCTGCTACTCATCAGCCAATGCTATATGATTGCCCCCTGGCTAAAATTTGCCAGACAGGGCCTGCACCCATCCTTCAGTGACTAGACAAGGTCTCCCTGTCTCAAGGCAGAGAAGGTAAGTGTGGATGAAATTAAATTATACACGTTTTGAACGCACGTATGACCTAGTACTACAGTTGTCCTTATCTAAACCTCTTGACAATTATTTGGTAGATTTAGGGGGAATGCGTTTCATACTACATAATCTTAAAGAGATTGTGTCATGTATTTAATTTTAGTTGTATTAGTTAGATTTAAGTCTGTAGTAGAGAAATAATAAGTTTATTCATTTATTTTTTTTAATTGTAGCTTTTTAGTTTCTATTTTTAAAACTTTTCTGGGGAAGTTGAGGTACACACTACTTCCTTTATGTATTATCTGCATAGACAGTACCGAAGGGAATGTGTGCTTTATGGCAGCTGAAATTAATGTGAGACCAGAGAATGATGGAGGAGGCATACAGAAATGTATCTGTGTGTAGTGTGGCAGGAGCCTTCAGAAGTACAATAGAGATGCCTTTAAAACCCCATCCTCTGCTGACCCTCTCCTAGTCTACACAGCAAAACTGACAAGTGAGCTACAAAAAGCACAAAGGGGGAAATTTATTACGTTTGGCTTTTCAGACACCAGTCTTAATTTTAAAAAGAGCTGGAGTAAGATGTGCCTAATTTATTAAGAGGTGTGGGGCTCTTAATAAATTAGGTGCATCTCTGGTCGTCCGTGCACCGGAAAGTCAAATCTCATCCAGCTACGATCCGGGAGTAGATTTGCCCTATAATTTACACCAGTTTGTCGGGTCGAGGAATGCCAAACCCCTACCACTAAATCCAACTTTTTTTTAATAAAGCGGTGTGAGCGCTGCAAATGCCTCAACTATTGTACTGCAAATTGTAACTTTTCTACGCAATAAAGAATAAATTCCACCCAAAATATAAACCTCTTGTGTCTGCTCTAGTTGCAAGCATGAAAACGGAAACATTTTAACAGTGTTTCTGAAAGCACATTCCAATTAAATGTGTAATTCAGATTATGGAGCATCATGTAGAATAATTTAAAGAGGACCTGTCACCTCTCCTGACATGTCTATTTTAGTAAATACTTGTATTCCTCATGAAATAATAATCCTAGAACATATTTTCTTAGAACTCTGATTTGTGCAATTCCTCTGTTATTCCTTCTAGAAATATATGAATAAATTGACAACTGGGTGTTACCATTACCCTTGTCAAAGGGGTGTGTTTCTACAGTCTTACTCTGTCAGCACTGATTAGACATTGTCAGTCTATGTAGTGACACCCCCCAACTGGTAATATCCAAGTGGCAATTTATTCATGCATTTCTAGTAGGAATAGCAGAGTAACATCACAATTCAGAGTTCCAGGAAAAAGTGGTCCAGAAATGGTTTTCAATGGGAAATACAATTATTTACTAAAACAGACATGTCAATAATGGTGACTTTTTAAGAATGATGATACTTCAGCACCTACAAAAGATCTTATCTTAAGCAGCCATCAATGTGAACCTATAGTTTTGATTATAGATCTGCAGTCTCTTTGTAATGACAGGGTAGGGAGACAGACAGGTGAGTCCTAATCTACCCGCCACTCAGTCCCTGCCTACTTGCAACGACCCGTCCTAAGCGACGGGGTACAACTGGGCAACGGTCCCTACGCTTAGTAAGTGCAAGACAGACAAAACAGACAAGGGTACACAGAAGCTAGGGAAACGGGGCAGCTGCCCACAGAGACACCGTGAGCAACAAGAGTGGTGAACGAGCCGAGTCAAACCAGGAGAGAGCGAGGTACAAAACGCTGAGCAGGAGAGTGGTCAGAAAGCCAAGGTCAATAACAAGCAGAGGATGAGTAGTACAAGCAGCAGCAGCAAGCCAGGAAACAAGCATAGAAGAATCACAGGCAAAGGAGGAACAGGAAAGGCAGGTATAAATAGACAGTGGGCGGGAACTAGCTCCGTCTGGCCAGGCTGTGATAGGCTCTCCCACTCCTAAGCCTGCCATCCTGAGTGGTGGAAGATGGAGTCAGTCTCACAGACATAGGAGCAGGTGCAGACTGATTGCCCACGGGCGTTGACACAGAAGCTGTGTCTGGCAAATCCTTTACACTCTTGTATTCAGATTATATTACATTTACACAATAGAAAATTATAGGATTATATTATTACTCATTTGTTATTTGTATGTAAGACATGCAAGAATTACATCTACCATAATGTTTTATCTGTAAAGGAAAAAAATAATGCTGTTTTTGTGATTACCTACTTTTCATTACTGAGGTGAGTTGTCTTAAAAGTCATTTAATAAAGGCAATCTGTTTTAATGAAAGAGATCCAAGACCGTTTTGGCAGTTTTTCATTTTAACACTTTTCCTTGGCAACAGTACAGAAGTTTAGGCTTAAACAGCCAAATAGATTTTTACATAGCAATAATGACTGAAACAGCACTCTGTGTGTCTTGGGGACATTAATGTACTGGCACATTTCCCTGAGAGATGAAATTCAACTGCCTTACTTTATATTTTGATTACCAACAGGAAAATGTATTAAACTCAGATTATTTTACTAAAGTCCACTAAAAATAACTTACAAATGCCTAACTACTAGCCAGTAGCACATCTGTTTGACTACAAGCTTACATGATTACATCATGTTGACATCTGAGCATAACAAGCATTATTATAACCTCATTGCTTTTTGTGACAGGATTAATTTTGCCAATTTAACCTTTCACTAAAAAAGTCTGCTAAAAAAAGTACATTACATGGCAAGATTAGGGCACCTGTACATTCCATTAAAATGCAATATACGGCAAGTACTTCTTCACCTTAACCAATTTCAAGTTCATAAAGGCGTAAAGACATAGGCTGGGTTCCCACGGGTCGCATACGCTGCGTAAAAGTAAGTTTGGAATGACGCTGCAGCCGATATTACAGCTGCAGCCTGTGATTTGCTGCAGCAGTCACATGGGATGAAACATCTTTCCAGGAGCATGTCAATTTCTGAAAGTTTTAGCAACAGATTTTTTTTCTACAGCGTGTGCATGAGATTTTGCTCAAATCTCATCCACATTGCTGCTACTGTAAATGCTGCGGAATTTCTGTATAGAATTACGTTGCGGAAATTTCACAGCGTTTGCGATACGTGGGAACTGAGACTTAGAAGGGAATCTACAAACATTCCATTTTTATGCAATACTAGCTGTGCCCGCGACTTCGTATGCGCAAACCACTGAAAAACATTCTGATGCCGTTTTTAGAAGTATACTCCTAGCCTTGGACCATACTCAAAACAAAGTGGAAAAAAACAAAAACAAAAGACAACAAACTTCAATTAACCCCTTAAAGACACGGACAATTTTGGCCTTGAGGACAGAACAATTTTTCTTTGCATACCGACGCTCATAACTCTTTTATTTTTTGTACAACATAGTTGTATAAGACTTTGTTTTTTTGCGGGATGAGTTGTACTTTATGTAGGTACCATTTTTTGGTACAAATACATTATCTTTTAATTTCTATACATTTTTATTTTGGCCAAAATGCAGAAAAAAAAACCGTTCCGCTGCAGTGTTAATATTGTTTATTTACACCATACACCGATCATAAATAATGTTATACATTTGTTGTACAGGTTGGTACGGTCGTGGCGATACCAAATATATCTATATTATTTCATGTTTTGGGACTTGTATTTTAAAAAGTTTATTTATTATAAAAAAATGTGTTTGTGTATTTTTTTTACTTTTTATTTATCATTAATTTTTTTTACATTCATTTAACTTTTTTTTTTAATCCCATAAAAGGGATTTAGCATTTTTATTTTGTAACTGTAATGTACTGGCATAGATCTATATGCTAGTACATTAGCCTGTGTACTGATTGTACACAGGCAGTTGTTAGGGCATACCTCAGTATGCCCTAACAACAGGAAATATGTTCAGACAGCCCTGGGGTCCTTCAATGGACCCTGGGCTGTCTGGCCATACGAGTTATGGGCTTTGATCGCATCACAGTTATTTTCTGTGACGCGATCAAAGTGCAGTCCCCTCTCCTTGAACGCCACGATCAGCTTTCATTGGGGCATTCAAAGGGTTAACGGCGGAGAGATGAGGGTTCTGTTCTCTCCTCTATCAGAGCGGGGCCGTGGCTGTTTATTACAGCCGTTGCCCCGCTCTCGATCGCGCGCACAGATGGCTGTCACACAGGACGAGAAGTCTCGTCCTAATGCGCGAAGTACCCGCCGATCAGAACGAGCATTCTCGTCCTGTGTCGGCAACCAGTTAAAAATAGTTTTCTTTCAGTAGTCAGGTTCACTACGACAACGCTTCCCTGTAAACAATGTTAGCAGTAGAACCACCTGGGATGTGTGCGCATAAAGATTGGTGGAGTTGCTAACACGGGAGAGAGCCGCATAGAGCTGGCCGTGCGCAATGCAGCTGACACGGAGGTCCACGCCCGCAACGCGCAGTGTTTGGCCCTGTGCTTTGTTGATGGTCATAGTGTAACATAAGCTGACAGGAAATCGTACACATTTAAAACTGAAGGGAAAATGATTTGGAATGGGAGGGATTCGGGGTATAAAAACACTATCAGGTGCGCCACATCCTGTTAAAATCTCAGCTTCCATCACATTTTGTTGTAGATTTGTGATTTTTGGTCGGGTGCCGTTACATAGTTTGCGTGGGCTTAAATTTCTAAGGAGAATTATGGGGACGCCGACTTTTAAATTAATTTTGTGTGACGGAAGACCGGGTGTGCTTAGGGAATTAAAAAATTCCACCAGATAGTTGGTAGCGTCTTCTTGTTCAATGGCTCTGTTGATAGAGATATATTCTGCACTTTCCACATGAACATATGTCAATATTTCAGCATTTATTGCTGCTGCCTGGTCGTTGAAGGGGTCAAAATAGCTCTTTCGCATAGCCAAGAGTTTTCATGATTTGTTATTTGCGTTGGACCACCATACACAGAACAAATGAGGTTTTGCAGTGATGGAACAGTACAACATAAATCATCAGGCAAAATAACTTTCCTTTCTTCTTGCGGATACGTGCAGTCACCAATTTTTAATAATAAATCTTAAAACTCGTGCATTTGGGTTGCTTCCTATTCGCACCCGCATATTTATTGTTAAATGCACTGGTATAACGTTGCGCCACAGACTTGAGCTCTTTAGGCAGGCTGTAATTTAATCTGCCCTCGTTCCTCGTGGTATGACTGGCTACATGCAATGAGAGTTTTATTTAAAGCCCTGCATGGCCCATCAACCATGTGCCTCTTTACAATCTCGTGCAATATTGGATCCTCGTTCCGGTCAGGAAATTCAGCACTTACAGTATGACCGTGTCAACAGCATCGTGACAATTTTTTTCTTGCAGCCACAGGAGAATGTGTGCGTGTGGCAAGCCACGTTTTTGCCACTCAACGCTGCACATGAAACAAAGAGCTGAACCGAAAACTTTTTGTTTTGTCATCAGGTCGATCATCAACTTTAGTTTTAAGTGGAAAACTCTGGCTATAATATCATGCCTATCATAAGACACCTGTCTTGTGAGAAGTTCTTGGGAAATTTTGTACCACTTTGGATTAGTTGTGAATGTTATGAAAAGGTCAAGCCGGCGTATTTTCGGAAGTAGCATTTTGTATATGGCGTCTCGCAGATGCACGTAATCTTCAGCGCGTAAACGTGTCTGGTTAGTGCGTATGTACACTAAACACTCTGTCTCTATTTTCACATATATGTCCACAATAAATTGGCTGAACAATCCTCTAAATCATTGCAAATAGATAAAGCGATTATGCCTTATCTGCAGCAGGTATGAATAAAATTGCTGGGCTGATATATTTTTATGAAAATTTGTTACCCTAGTAGTAGGATTAACTTGGTAGAGTCCAAAATTGTACCCATCTTCACTGTGAAAATAAATTAAAGCATATTGCAGGGAGTCGTAAGTGTTTCGAACATGCGTTGCAGGCGATCGTTGTGAGTGCGCAACATGATGTCATGCCTATTGCACTCATGATCAACTAAAACCACTGCAACTTCATCTGTGACAAGGGCATTATACCTGGTGCGGTGTTCAGCAACAGGACGTATATCTGCGCTGATGATCATTTTGTAATCATTGCTTTGCCCCTGCGGAATAGACTGTAATGCAGCTTTAAAACTATGCACGTACGGATTCACCTGATGCAGCATGTTTTGAAGTGGAGATATAAGGTTACTATTTAGTTGTGGAAAGTTCTAATTTCTGATATTGGCCTGTTCAGTGTAATCTGATACAAAATATATCTGAAGACATTTTGGCTCGTCTTGTGGTAGCAAAGATCCGATGAGATGGTAAACTTGGCCTTGCACCTTGAAGAATGGCATGAATGGTCCCTCTGTAATTAGTTTTGCCCCAAAATATGTCATTTGGAATGCGATGTTATATAAACAGACACTGTCTAAGAAGTGTTTTGATTGTGGAAGTTCACCATTTAAAAGTTGTTTTATAAACTCTGGAGGTTGTTGAAAGTTTTCAATGTGAACTTTACCACTTGAAAAACAGATTCCATTTGGTTCTTTTCTCCATTTGAGAGCACCGCAAAAATTGCAAATTATGACCATACCACCTACGGAAGCGAATTCAGCATAGTCAATCCTAAGGGAATGCATAAAACCTGCTGTTTCCTTATTGACCCAAGGAACAGCATTGTTTGCCGCACCATACTCCTGAGACTTATCTGAATCTTCTGATGAAATAGAGGGTGTCGAATTCGATCAGCCTCTAAACGTGATTGACGTTGTTCTGCTGTTTCTGCCTGCCGTATTTCATCTACACTTTCTCTTTCAGTCAATAAATAACTTCCATTATCTTGGCACGTGCGTTCATAATTCTCTCTAGCTGATTCCAATCGTTGTTGATATTGGTCTTCGCTTTCGAGAACTCTGGCATAGTTGTGACGTTTGCGATCAGCGGTTAATCGCACTTCACGTTCTTCACTACTTTCAAGCTTTCGAGAGGCCGCTGTGCGAGTTCTGACAACTCAAGCAAGATTCTCTGTAGGTGAAAGTTTCAGACTCGTGTGACGATGAATGGCGCTCTCGGTCAGCAGATAGTCGCGCTTCACGTTCCTCGTTACTCTCCAGAGACGAGAGGCCACCACGCGAGCATGCTGTGTACTTAGCGGAGACTCACACTGGATAGAAGTCTCTGATGCGCTAGTTCTGGCCTGACATTCTTGAGCTGCAGTAAATGTCGTCTCATGATCTTCTTTAAATTCTTGAGACCTAATTCGTCTCATGCTTTTTGCATTTCTGCTATATTGAGAAATATTTGATCTTTTTCTGGAAGGCATTTACTCTCTTGAGACAGAGAGGCCGCAGTCCAAGCCCTTTGAGACAACCAATCAGATTACAGTTTTTCGTATAAGGGGTATCCTTTTTGAAAGAATTATAAGATTAAAAAGAGAATATAATAAGATTGAGCAGGGAAAAGAACTAAGTGCAAATTTGTTAGAGGCAAATTACTTTGAAACCCCTACGGAAGATAGTTTAAAGTTGTGGCTTCAGGCCCAAGAAGAATATAAGGCCTGGTTAATCGAGAAAGCACAAAATAAATTATTTTTTATGGGGCAGAAAAATTTCTGTGAATCAGGAACACCAAATAAACTATTAATGAGTATCATTAAAAATCAAAGTCAGCAGAGTAATATTTTGGCAATTCTTGATAAAAGAGGGAATATGATTAAGCAAGATTATGAAATTAGATCAGAATTCTTGAATTATTATTCAGAATTATATTGCTCTGGAAAAAAGTATAATGAAGAACAATTGGAGCTCTTTCTAGATTCAATGTCTTTCTCCCCCTTGTCTGATATTCAGAAAGATGAGTTGGATCGACCAATCTCCCTGGAAGAATTAAAAAATGCATTGACTAGTGTTAAAGGAAATACAGCTCCATGTTTGGATGGTTTCCCATTTGAACTGTATAGAACATTTGGGGAAGAACTATTACCAGCCCTCTTAAAAACATTGAGTTCGGCAGTGGTAGAGGGCAGATTGCCAAGTTCAATGATAGAAGCTAATATAGCTTTGATATTGAAACCAGGTAAATGCCCGGAAAGAATGGAATCTTACAGACCTATTTCCCTGTTGAACACGGATGCTAAACTTTTCGCCAAAGTGTTGGCGGGAAGGTTGGCTAAAGTAATCTCTACTGTAGTACGTAGTGATCAGCAGGGATTTATTTCTGGTAGAACGGTCAACCAGTGTGTTCGTCGGGTATTTGGCAATATTCAAGTTACACCAGGAGAGGCCCCCCGCTCCATTCTGTCTCTCGATGCAGTTAAAGCATTTGACAGTGGAGTGGGGCTATTTATGGGCAGTCATGAGAAAGCAAGGTTTTGGAGAACTCAGAATTTTTCAATTTAAGTAGGGGCACAAGACAGGGTTGTCCTCTTTCTCCCCTACTCTTTGCATTGGCAATGGAACCTCTCGCCTGTTTGATCAGAGAGGATGGAAATATTGTGGGTTTTGGAGCTAGGGGGGGGGGGGGGGGGGGGAGAGGATAAAATTATTTTATATGCTGACGACCTTTTAGTTTTTTTGATGAACCCGGAAGAAAAATTGGATTATGTTATATCTATTATTCAAAGATTTGGATTCTATTCTGGTCTAAAGATCAATTGGGAAAAATCCATATTAATGAAACTAGATAACAGCGATTTAGTACTACAAACAAAAATTTGAATCATATATCCAGGAGAAAGCTTTAGATATTTGGGTATAGAAATTTCAAATAATATAAAATAATTTTTAGATTATAATTTGCTCCCCCTTATAAAAGATATGGGAAAAAAAATAAGAATATGGAACGAATTGCCAATATCAAAAGCCGATAAAATTGTCTTGATTAAAACAGTGCTGATCCCCAAACTTTTATGTGTTTTTGGGATTACCCCGGTGTGGATACAAGATAAATATTTTAAGAAAATCATAACTATCTTTAATAACCTGATTTGGGGAAGGAAGAGAGTTCGGATTAAGCTAGACGATTTATGTCCTTCAAGAGAACAAGGAGGACTAGCATTCCAGATATTAGAGTATATTACCTAGCAGCACAATTACAATACATACAAGAATGGGATAAGGCCGAGTTCTTACAATGGTTGATCACTAACATTAAAGGCCGCTTTTCAGATATTTATGAGGTATCTAGTCAATTAAAATCTGGAGTTATGGAAAACGTGTTGACAGCACAACTCCTGCATGAATGCTGGAACAGTTTAAAAAATATGAAAGGTCGAAATGTTTTTTTATCCTTTTCCCCGTTATGGCACAATCTTAAAGGCATGGTGTCGCCCCAAAAACATGTTTTTTTTTTAAAATGTAAACATTTAGTGTGTGGGTGATTAAACATTGTTCAAATTTTTTTTATTTTTTTCGCGAGTCAGGAAATATTATAAATTTTTTCAAATTTATAATACTACCCATTTTTGGTCACTAGATGGAGCTGTTTGGAGCTAGTTCCCAAAATTGCAGCATTGCAACATTGGGTTAAAAGCTATCGCTCTAGTGAGCTCTCAGCAATCCCCCCTCCTTTATCCTGGCTAGTGCCGGGATAAACGAGGGGTTTGAAAGGTTTAACCTCCTACACTGTGTGTCGCCATTTTTTGAGGTAACCCACAGTGTAGTAGGTTTACATGCAGTAGTAAACACACACAAACACTAACATACATTGAAATCGCTTACCTGCTCCTGCCGCCGCGGCCCGTCCGCTCCCTTTGCTGCCGCTGTTCCATGTGCACTTGTCCGGAAGCCGCGACCGGAAGCAGTAATATTACTGTCCAGCCGCGACTTCCGGTCCACAGGAAAATGGCGCCGGACGGCGCCAATTTCGAATAGGACTGTGTGGGAGCGGCGCATGCGCAGTTCCCACACAGACGCCGTACACGGCAGTCAATGGGACGGGAGCCGTTCGCAGTCCCTATGGGACTGTGGCTGCCGTATTCCATGTCTGTGTGTGTCGTTAATCGACACACACAGAAATGGAACAAAAAATGGCAGCCCCCATAGGGAAGAAAAAGTGTGAAAATAAGAAACAGTAAAACACAAACACACAAATGAAAATAAACGTTTATATTAAGGCACTAACATCTTTAACATATAAACAAATTATTTGTGATGACACTGTTCCTTTAATAAAGAAGAATGTAAGGCTATCCCAGAGTCACCATTGTTAAAACTTAGAGGGATTAGATATGTACTAGATATAATGGAAGAAGGAAAAATCAAAACATGGGAAAAATTATCAGTTGATTTTGACTTGATGGAGAAGGAAAGATTCTCCTATATCCAATTAAAGCACGCATTTGATAAATTTAAAGATAGCAATCCTCTCAATAAAGACCATATGGATGACTTTTACCAAAAACTGAGAAAATACAAATGTGAAAAAAAAACTCTCTCCAGGTTGTATAAATCCCTGATGGAAATAAAGTCAAGGAAAATAAAATTTAATTGTGTTATAAAATGGGAGAAGGAATTGAATAACGATTGTGTTCTTGATTGGAACATAATATTTCAAAATATTTCTAAAGTATCGATAAGCATGAACCATCAGCTTATTCAGTTCAATTTGATACATAGGCTTTACTATACGCCAGCCCTTTTGAGTAAGTTCTCTATTAATAAAGCTTCTAACTGCCCCAGATGTGGTGCAGCGGAGGCAAACTATTTGCACATGTTATGGAATTGAATTAAGATTGCTGATTACTGGGATAGAATTTTTAAAAACATTTTGGAAAAAATAGATCCAGATATAGTATTTCAACCTCAACTGTGAATGCTGGGTGATGATTCCGAATTAAATATTTCTAAGAAAAAAAAAATGTGGATTAATAAAACTATTATTTATTGCAAAATTACTAATAGTTAGAAAGTGGATATCTAGCTCCCCACCAGAGTTTAATGCTTGGGTAAATAATGTGAAAATTATAAAGAAATATGAGAAAATCTATAATCAAGGCAAACACTGTAAAACCTATTGGGGGAAGTGGTAAGAATTTTTGTTCTTTTTGTTTTTTTAACCAAGATCGGTCTTGAGAGGGTGGGGGGTGGGAGTAGGAGGAAAATGTAAAAATATGTGTATAATTGTATTTTCTTTATTCCTTACTTGTATGGAATTTTATATTGTATTGAATAAACATAAATTTAAAAGAAGGAAAAAAAAAAAGATTACAATTATAGACCGGTAAGCTTAACATCCATCATGGGTAAAATGTTTGAGGGGCTATTGAGGGACTATATACAGGATTATGTGACAAAAAATACTATTACAAGTCATAGCCAGCACGGTTTTACTAAGGACAGAAGTTGTTAAACCAACCTGATATGTTTCAGCAGAGCAGAAGCCTAGACAGAGGGGCCGCTGTGGATATAGTGTTTTTGGACTTTGCAAAGGCATTTGACACTGTCCCTCATAGACGTCTAAATGGGTAAATTAAGGAATATAGGTTTAGAAAGTATAGTTCGTTTTTGGATTGAGAATTGGCTCAAGGGCCGTATTCAGAGAGTTGTGGTCAATGATTCCTACTCTGAATAGTCCCCGGTTAAAGTGGTGTACCCCAGGGTTCAGTGCTGGGACCGCTATTATTCAACTTATTTATTAATGATATAGATGATGGGATTAATAGCAATATTTCTATTTTTGCAGATGACACCAAGCTATGTAATATTGTTCAGTCTATGGAAGATGTTCGTGAATTGCAAGCGAATTTAAACAAACTAAGTGTTTGGGCGTCCAGTTGGCAAATGAAGTTTAATGTAGATAAATGTAAAGTTGTGCATCTGGGTAACAACAACCTGCATGCATCATATATCCTAGGGGAAGCTACACTGGGGAAGTCACTTGTTGAAAAGGATCTGTGTGTACTTGTAAATCATAAACTAAACAACAGCATGCAATGTCAATCAGCTGCTTCAAAGGCCAGCAAGATATTGTTGTGTATTAAAAGAGGCATGGACTCGCGGGACAGGGATGTAATATTACCACTTTACAAAGCATTAGTGAGGCCTCATCTAGAATATGCAGTTCAGTTCTGGGCTCCAGTTCATAGAAAGTGTTGGAAAAAATACAAAGAAGAGCAAGGAAGCTAATAAGGAGCATGGAGAATTTAAGTTATGAGAAAAGATTAAAATAATTAAACCTATTTAGCCTTGAAAAAAGACGACTAAGGGGGGACATGATTAACTTATATAAATATATTAATGGCACATACAAAAAATATGGTAAAATCCTGTTCCATGTAAAACCCCCTCAAAAAACAAGGGGGCACTCCCTCCGTCTGGAGAAAAAAAGGTTCAACCGGCAGAGGCGACAAGCCTACTTTACTGTGAGAACTGTGAATCTATGGAATAGCCTACCGCAGGAGCTGGTCACAGCAGGGACAGTAGATGGCTTTAAAAAAGGCTTAGATTATTTCATAGAACAAAAAAATATTAGCTCATATATGTAGAAATTTTTACCTTCCCTTTTCACGTCCCTTGGTCTAACTTGATGGACATGTGTCTTTTTTAAACCATACTAACTAAAAAAAAAAAAAAAAAAAAAAGGTCCCAGAGTCTGGAGGAAGAGTGGGGAGGCGCTCAATACATGTTGCTTGCGGTCCACTGTGAAGTTTCCACAGTCAGTGATGGTTTGGGGAGCCATGTCATCTTCTGGTGTTGGTACACTGTGTTATATCAAGTCCAGAGTCAACGCGGCCGTCTACCAGGAAATTTAAGAGCACTTCATGCTTCCCTCTGCTGACATGCTTAATGTAGATGCTGATTTCATTCTCCAGCAGGACTTGGCACCTGCTCACACTTCCAAAAGTACCAATACCTGGTTTAATAAGCACAGTATCACTGTGCTTGATTGGCCAGCAAACTCACCTGACCTAAACCCCATAAAAAAAAAAATCTATGGGGTATTGTCAAGAAGACTATGAGAGACACCAGACACAACAATGCAGATGAGCTGAAGGCCACTAGCAAAGCAACCTGGTCTTCCATAACACCTCGACAGTGCGCATATATATATATATATATATATATATATATATATATATATATATATATATATATATATATATATATGTATGTATATTGATATAATATATATCTACATACATACAAATATATATGTACACACACACACACACACACACACGTACGTACGTACGTACGTACGTACGTACGTACGTACGTACGTACGTACGTGTATATAAACTTTTCCTTGGCTTCAGTCACAGGATTGCAAGAGAAGACATGTAAGCATGCAAACCCAAATTAATGGTTTTGTTTGTTTGAAATTCATTTTTGGAGGTAGTTATATAGTTGTTTCTTAGGCTTCCTTTTGTGCAGCTGATGTAGTTGTTAGGCTCACTTTTCCCTCTCATAAAGTCAGAGGTTCCCAAAACAAAAACTCACCTGACCCCATTACCACGACGAGCGGAGAGGTGTACTGCTGTCGTCTGTAGCCCGTTGCATTGACCCAATGTCCTCTGCATCCTCTTGTAGGCCGCAGGTCTTAAACAGCCTGTGGCCTACAATAGTATGTGGCGGGGCAGGGGGCCAATGGCTCTCTGCTTCACTGCCGAAGAGTAGCAGCTTGGCACCTGGGCCCACCAGAGGATCCTCCAGTCCTCCGATGGGCCAGTCCAACCATGCCTGTAAGTTAGCCACACGATTTATGACACTGTTTCTCGGGTGCGGTCCACTGCTCTATAAAACTAGCCAATCCAAACATGCATTTTAATTAGGAAATTTGGCATCTTGATTGCTGCACAAAAACAAACAATAATATAATTTCTATGTCCAAGCCTTTAAAATTAGATTTTATGTATCTTTTATTATGTCCCTCTCTCTGGAAGCTTTCAAACTGCTGATAAGATCAAATTCTTCTTCTTTAGAAATGTATTCAATGTAAATGTGTTCAAAATTGCGGTACCCTTTGTATATTTGTAATAGTCACCAAAACTTTGCCTGTTTAAAGAAGAAGGTTTAAATATACAGGGTGGGCCATTTATATGGATACACCTAAATAAAATGGGAATGGTTGGTGATATTAACTTCCTGTTTGTGGCACATTAGTATATGGGAGGGGGGAAACTTTTCAAGCTGGGTGTTGACCATGGCGGCCATTTTGAAGTCGTCATTTTGTATCCAACTTTAGTTTTTTCAATGGGAAGAGGGTCATGTGACACATCAAACTTATCGAGAATTTCACAAGAAAAACAATGGTGTGCTTTGTTTTAACGTTACTTTATTCTTTCATGAGTTATTTACAAGTTTCTGACCACTTATAAAATGTGTTCAAAGTGCTGCCTTTTGTGTTGGATTGTCAATGCAACCCTCTTCTCCCACTCTTCACACACTGATAGCAACACCACAGAAGAAATGCTAGCACAGGCTTCCAGTATACGTAGTTTCAGTTGCTGCACATCTCGTATCTTCACAGCATAGACAATTACCTTCAGATGACCCCAAAGATAAAAGTCTAAGGGGGTCAGATCAGGAGACCTAGGGGGCCATTCAACTGGCCCACGACGACCAATCCACTTTCCAGGAAACTGTTAATCTAGGAATGCTCGGACCTGACACCCATAATGACATAAATAACTCATGAAAGAATAAAGTAACGTTAAAACCAAGCACACCATTGTTTTTCTTGTGAAATTCTCGATAAGTTTGATGGGTCACATGACCCTCTTCCCATTGAAAAAACTAAAGTTGGATACAAAATGGCCGACTTCAAAATGGCCACCATGGTTACAGGGTTACAGCAATGATTTGCCTATATACCCACTTGATTGTTGCAGCAAGAGCAATGAGGCCAGTGATTGGCTGTAGCAATTACGTGGGTGTACAGGAACGTCATCGCTGCAGTACTGCAAACAAACAGTGGCGGGGGGCACCGGAGCAGCTGTCCTTTAAATACTGGAGGCATTTTCAGGTGAGTAATGGCTCGTTTATTGTTTTATGGCATTCTCAGCCCTTGGCTAGATTTTTGCCGAACCCCTTAAAACAGAACCTCAAAAAAAAACAACTATTAATTTAATTGGGGGGGGGGGGGAGCAGAAACACCTAAATATGTTATTAGAGAAAAGTGCTAATTACTATGTTTTTTTAAAATTCATTTCACTATTGCCAAGGTGCTGATTTGTATAGAAAATTTGCTTTGCACTGGTGATGTGCTGTTATGTAGGCTCTTATAAGCATTGTCAAAGTCTCGCAACAACGCAGGACCATGTATGCTAAGCGTCACTGGTCCTGTGGAAGTAGTGACTGTCCCCCACGACAACAGATAATGGTGTGGACCAACTGTGTTGCTAAGGGATTTGGTGTAGATCTAAACTAGAGAACAGAGTCTAAGAGAGAACCAGGTGTCCCCCTTTTAACCCCTTCAGGACCCAGTCTGGTTTGGCCTTTAGGACACAGTTGATTTTATTTTTTTTTAATCTGACGTGTTACTTTATGTGGTAATAACTTGGGAATACTTTTACCTATCCAAGCGATTCTGAGATTGTTTTCTCATGACATATTGTACTTTATGTTAGAGAAAAAATTTGGTCGATTAAATTCAGTATTTATTTCTGAAAAACACCAAAAATTTTTGCAAAAATTTGCATTTTTCTAAATTTTTTTTTTTTTTCACGAAGTACAGTAAAAAAAATAGTGTAGTACGGTGTTAGCCGGAGACCACATGAAATGTTAAATAGTTTTGTGTCAAAAAAGACAAAAGTATAATAGGTATGATACCTTTTATTGGCTAACCATAAAACTTTTATAAACTTTTTGAGAACTTTTATGGTTAACCAATAAAGGTATCATACCTATTATTATACTTTTGTCTTTTTTGACACAAGTATTTAACATTTCATAAAGAAATTTTCAAAAGGCTATTTTTTTAGGGACCAGTTCAGTTCTGAAGTGGCTTTGAGGGCCTTATATATTAGAAAGTCTGCATAAATCACCCCATTTTAAAAACTGCACCCCTCAAAGTACTCGAAACAGCATTCATAAAGTGTTTTAATCCTTTAGGCCTTTCACAGGAATTAAAGCAACGTAGAGGTGAAATTTTGTAATTTATTTATTTTTTTGCCGAAATTCATTTGCTAAATTTTTTTTTGTACCATAGAAAGTTTTACACGTGAAATACAACTCAATATTTTATTGCCCAGATTCTGCAGTCTTTAGAAATATCTCACATGTGGCCCTAGAGCGCTAATGGACTGAAACACAGGTCTCAGAAGCGAAGGACCACCTAGTGGACTTTGGGGCATCCTTTTTTTTTAGAATATATTTTAGGCACCATGTCAGGTTTGAAGAGGTCTTGTGGTGCCAAAACAGTGGAAACACCCCATTTTGGCAACTACTCCTCAAAAGGAATTTATCTAGGGGTATAGTTAACATTTTGACCACACAGGTATTTCGCTAAATGTATTTCTGAAAAAACATTAAAAGTTTTAATTTTTACAAGGAATAAAGGAAAAAAATAACCACAACATTTGTAAAGCTATTATTCCTAATTGCGGCAATACCCCATATGTGGTAATAAACTGCTGATTGGACCATGGCAGCGCTCAGAAGGGAAAGAGCGCCATTTGGATTTTGGAGCACAGATTTTGCTGGAATGGTTTTCGGTGCCATGTCGCGTTTGCAATGCCCTGGAGGGATCAAAACAGTGGAAACCCCCCAGAAGTGACCCTATTTTGGAAGCAACACCCCTCAAGGAATTTTTCTAGGGTTATAGTGAGCATTTAGAGGCCACAGGTCTTTTGCAGAATTTATTCGAATTAGGCTGCCAAAATGAATATCTAATTTTTTTTCCCTAAAATTTTGAATTTTTTTCATTTAACACAAGGAATAAAGGAGAAAAAGCACTCCAACATTTGTAAATCAATTTCTCCCGAGTACAGCAATAACCCACATGTGGTTATGCATTTTTTTTTTCATTAGAAATTAATTAACCCTTTCAGGGCTGATCCATTTTTTGCTTTCTTGTTTCGTTTTTCACTCCCCGCATTCCAAGAGCCATAACTTTTTCCGTCAATAGAGTGGTGTGGGGGCTTATTTATTGCAGGAGGAGTTGTAGTTTCTATGGACACCATTTAAAGTACTATAAAATGTACTGTGAAACTGAAAAAAAATTTTTTGCGGGCTGACATTGGAAAATATGGCAACTCCTCCATTTTTTGGGGGGTTTCGTTTTTAAGGCTTTCGCCTTGCGGTAAAAACAAAAAACAAAAATATTACTTTATTCTGCAGCACAATACAATTACGGTGATACCAAATTTATATAGGTTTTTTTATATTTTACTACTTTTACAAAGAAAAATATTTCTTTTATAATAAAAAATTGTTTTGTTTCACCACATTCTGAGAGCCGTAACTTTCTTATTTTTTTGGTTGATTGAGCAGTATGAGGGCTTATTTTTGCGGGACGAGCTGTATTGGTATCATTTTTTTGGTACATACAACTTTTTGATCACGTATAAAAAAATTTGGGGAGAGTGACATAAAAAACCATTGTTTTTAAATTATTTATTTTTTACGGTGTTTACCTTGTGAGTCAAATAATGGTATATTGTATATATTGTAATAGTTCTGACTTTTACGGACATAGCGATACCAATATTTTTTTTTTTATATATCACTCTAGAAGAAAAATGGGAAAAGTGTGTTTTTTTTTGAACTTTTAATTATTTTTTCTCACTATAGTAAATTTCTTTAAATTTTTTTACACATTTTATTAGTCCCCTTAGGAGACTTAGTTACATCGTTCGTAAGGTTGGAAAAAGACACATGTCCATTAAGTTCAACCAAGGGACCAGTGATCATTGGATCACTGGTACAATTCACTGCAATACTAATGTATTGCAGTATATTGTTATTTTTACAGACTTCTGTAACAGCACGATCGCTGTTCCTGTCCGTTAGTCCCGGGTGTCAGCTGTAATAGACAGCTGACACCCGCAGCGTATGGAGCGGGCTCAGCACGTGACCCGTCTCCATACATCAACCCCTGCACCATGATGTGCTCTTAAAGGGATCCTGTCATCAACATCTTACCTGTTAAACTCGCCTGACCCCTCAATGGCCGCAGCTGTCCAGAGTTCGTTCCTATTCTCTTCTTTCCTGAAGTCCTCCTCTGTCGGTAAATATAATTTAAACTCTTCCCGACTTTTATGGTAATTATTTTTCTCTCTGGGACGCAGCTTCTTAACCCTGCCCACCGCAGCCACCTATCCAGCCCTGACTGGCTAAGGAGCTGTCACTCAAAAAGAAGGAGGTGGAGTCCACTCTGAGACGCTGGAGGAATGAAAATATGACTCTTTTAGGATGAAGATTTGACTCTTTTCTGCTCATTTGCATACGGCGTGGGACCACTGAAAAACTGAATACTAAAGGTACAGAGCTTGGCCTACGGATAAACTGGGATAAATCGCACTTTATGCCATTACGGGACCAGGGTTGGGTGCCCACAGAGTGCGGACTTAGGGTGACTGATAGCTTTAAATATCTTGGGATCATGATTAGCAGACACCATGGCTCAGATTTCGACAACAATATACAACCCCTGTTAGACTACATTAAGGCTAAATTTAAACTGTGGAGCTCATTACCCCTGGCTGTCTCGGGCCGTATTAACCTTATAAAAATGATTATACTCCCTAAATGCCTGTACATGTTAGAGCATGCAGCAGTGCCTATACCGATGTACTTTTTTAAAAGTGTACATGCTATGTTTTCGTCCTTCATATGGGGAAATAGCAGGTCGATGCTTAAACTCAGCACATTACAGAGACCCAGGGCCATGGGCGGAGCTTCTCTCCCTGATCTCTATTTGTATTACCTGTCGAGACAGCTTCGATATCTTACTGCTTGGACTGAGCTGGAGGTTCTCCCTAATCGTGATCAATATCTAGCATCTTACTTGGAGGTGCCACATCTATGGCCGGTGTTAGAAGGTTCAACGTCCATGTTCAGGAGCTTACTTCCCCTACATAGAGTGGCGGCGCAGGTGTGGTTAGCCGCCAAGAAATTACTCAATTTTGTTGATATCATAGCTGAAGCTCCCTTGTGGCAAAACCCATCTTTGCCTCATGTTTCAGATGCACTGGACCCACAGTTTTGGTCGTTACGTGGGGTTGAATGGATTGGGGATATGTATGTGGAAGGGAATGTGAAGTCTTTTGAGCAACTGCAGTCTGATTTTGATGTACCCAGAAAGTTCTTTTTTAAATTCCTCTAGTTACGCCATTCCTTGCAGACTCAATACCCACCTGGCGCTAAGAATATTTCAGATTTTCCTCTCATTGGTATTTTTAGGTCCCAGGGACCTAGGGGCTTGATTTCAGTGATCTACTCTTTCCTCATCCAGGCTAGATTAAAAGTGACACCGTTGGTCGTAGAAATGAGATGGCGGGAGTTAATCCCGGAAATAACCACAGATATATGGCTAGACATGTTAAATTCACATACACTAGTCTCACCAGCCGCCAACAATAAGATGACACAATTATTCATTACTCATCAGAGCTACCTGACTCCTATACAAATGCACAAGATGGATAGATACCCGACCACTGAGTGTCATAGATGTGGAGTCTCTAGAGCAGATTTTTGGCATATGATCTGGGCATGCCCCAGAATTTTTTCTTTTTGGACGGATGTGATAGCATTGGTATCTGATATACAGCAGATGCCGGTACCCTTTGAGCCATTGGTATGCTTATTTGGTATTGCATCCGAAGAGCATTGGACTCATCATACTAGAATATTTTTGAGGGAAGTGTTGTTCCTTGCACGAAAGGCAATAGCTCTTAGATGGATGGATCCGAGACCACCTTCCATTCCACAATGGAAAGCTTTGGTGAACTACATGCTACCATATGCAAAAATTGTATACAAGAATAGAGGGTGTGAAAATAAGTTTATTAAGGTTTGGGGACCCTGGTGCGATTCTTCACAAACATTATATGAACAACAAAGGTTTATTGACATCAGAAATATAATGTTGACGCATGATACTGTTTAACTTGTATTAGATTTCATTGAATGTATGTATTACAGTCATTGTAGGCTTTACTGCGATTTGTAACCCAAGCGGTATGATATGTATTCTCTTATACATATGTATTTGAACTGTGCATGGTTTGTATACTGTTCAATAAAACGAGTTTAAAAAAAAAAAAAGGTACAGAGCTTACTTAGAACATATTTATAGCTTAGATGACAATGATTTTTCACCCACTTTCACCAGGTATTGCTGGCTTTATAGCTAAAATGCTGGTGACAGGTTCCTCCCTTTAAGTCATAGTGCAGATGGTGCAAAGTGAAAATTGCAATTTTCCACTGATATGCTAATTTAGTGCATAATATGTTGTGCCCAGCTTGTGCCACTGAAGACAAATACCTCATAAAACGTTAAGCGGGTTCTCCCGGGTATGGCGATGCCATATATGTGGATGCAAACTGCTGTTTTGGGCACACTGCAGGGCTCAGAAGGGAGGGAGTGCCATTTTGCTTTTGGAGTGCAGATTTTGCTTGGTAGCTGTTCTGTTTTGGGGTTTTACTGGTATTTCAGTTCATAATGTGGGGGCATATGTAAGCTGGGCAGAGTACATCAGGGCATAATAAGAGGGTATAATAATGTGGTAAATAAATAATAATTCATAGATATGTGGGCAGTGTCGCAGTGATTAATGGCACTCGATCTTATCTGCTTTTGGAACACTGCACATTTTGCATTGCTATATTTTGAGAGCCAGAACTTTTTTATTTTTCTGCAGCGGTGCTGTGTAAGGGCTTATTTTTTGTGGGACAAGTAGTTTTCATTGGTACCATTTTTTTTGCATGCCAGGTGACCAAAAAACAGCAATTCTGATGGTTTTCTATGTAATTTTTTTTTACAGTGTTCACCATGCGCTATAAATTACATTTTACTTTATTCTGCGGGTCTGAACGATTACGGCGATACCATATGTATATTTTTTTTTTTATGTTTTGCAGCGTTTGCACAATAACATCATTTTTTTAAATAAAAAAATAACTTATTTTCTGTGTCACCATATTCTGAGAGCCATAACTTTTTTATTTTTCAGTCAAAAATGCTGTGTAAGGGCTTGTTTTTTACAGGACGGATTGTAGTTTTTATTGGTACTATTTTGGGGTACATGCGACTTTTTGATCACTTTTTATTTTATATTTTGGGTCTGGTGGTGACGCAATCGATCGCATTTAAGGGATTAATTGTCGAAATCAGCGGTTATGACCTCCTGGTTATGACCTCCTGGTTCCCGGACACTGTCCATTAGGACAGTGTGAGCAAGGAACTGCTGCACAACTGTACGCCCTGGTGCGGTAAGCAACCCCTCTCCAGGACGTACAGTTGCGGCACGGGAAGAGGTTAACCTCCATAAAGATATGTGGACCTGGCTACTAGTATCCCACGGGCGCTACCCCAGAGTAGTCTCCATTAGCAACGGCCGACGTGGAGAGGCGGGGTACAATATTAGCAGACAGAATGCAATGTCTAACATAGCGTAGGTCAAGGCAGGCGGCGGATATTCACTCACGGTAAGTGAGCCAGTGGTCAGAGCAGACAACAGAGTGTCATCATGGATAACAGTCAAGTGGTCAGGGGAGGCAGCGGTCAGGAATGGTCAAAGTTCAGACAAAAGGTCAGTAACAGAAAATCCAAATATAACTGTGTACAACTAGCGAGCTAGTGTAGAACCTAATTGCTAAGGCATCGGAGTGAAGAGAAGGGTTAGCGCATGCACGCCCTAGCAGCAGCAGGGGACAAGGCATCATGTGAGCATCAAGAGCATAGGGGGCCGCCAGCAGGGCCGCCATCAGGGGGGTATTAGGGGTACTGATGTGAGGGGCCCGGCCAAACCTAATTGAAAGGGGGGCCCGGCAACTGCCGCGACTTGCCTTTGGTAGAAAAAAACTTCCAAAACCGCCTCGCATTGATTTAATCTGAAATCAATGGGAGCCAGCATGTCTTTTCCTGCCGCTGTTCCGCCTCTGACCTCCCATCGAAATCAATGGGAGGCAGAAAATGCATTTTTCGCTGCGTTTTTTGTCTGCTGTCCTCAATTGCCGCGGGCAAAAAACGCGGCAAGATAGTGTGGGCAGGTCAAAATCTGCCTCAAAATTCGGTGCGCGGTTCCAGGCGGTCACGGGTGTGCGGGCGGTCGCGGGTGCGTGCGGTCGGGGGTGCGTGCGGGTGCGCACTCGCGGATGCTCGCGAATGCGCACGCGCGGGAGTTTGCAAGTGCGCACGCGTGGGAGTTTGCGGGTGTGCACGCGCGGGAGTTTGCGGGTGCGCGCGATCGGTCGCACGGGTGGACGGTGTTTGACGGCCCCCATGACGAGAGGGGGGGCCCGCAGCTCACAACATTCTTTTGGTAAAAAAAACGGGCCCCATTGCAGGGGCCTGTTATTTTTCTACCAAAGGCAAGTCGCGGCAGTTGCCGGGCCCCCCTTTCAATTAGGTTTGGCCGGGCCCTTCACATCAGTACCCCTAACACCCCCCTGATGGCGGCCCTGGGTAGCATGATATAGTGCTGGACAGAGTACCGTTAACAGGCGGTGCCACGGTAGGGGGGCCCAGAAAATTTAGCTGTATGGGGCCCTGAAATTCCTGATGGCGGCCCTGGCCGCCAGCATCACAGACTGGAGGAGAGGCTCTGCGCCAGCCAAGAGACAGACGGGCGATGGCCTTTCCACAAAAGCAAAAAGGAGCAAATTGTTTTTATTGAAGTGGGCTGAAAGCAATGGCAAGCTTTATGTAATGGTAAAACTGTCCGACCTCTTCATTTTACGTTTTAGAAACTTCTAAGATACTTGACCTAAGCCAAATCATTGTTTTTCTAAATGCATTTTCTGAATTACAATAATTCATGTGCAGTGCTTGAAATATCTAAGCAGATCATTATTTTTATAAGTTATAATTTATACATACAAATGAAGGGTTGAGAAAAAAATTCCCCAAACTAATAACCTGATCATAGCAGCAGATATGAAGACCTTTTAATTAATTAGAATAAGGAAGCTCTATAGACTTGAAATTTACATCTAGTGATATAAGAATTATTCTGTAGTTGCAGCGTGCATGTGCTTTATGGCAGCTGCAATGAATGGGAGTTAATGTCAATAGACTAACAGTCTCCAGGAAGTGAAGGAGTTCTCCCCTTTCTCCAGAAACCAGAACGTGAGGGTATGTTCACACGCAGTGTTTTCAGGCGTATTTCGGGGCGTTAACGCCTCGAAAAACGCTTGAAAAAACAGAAGCTGAATGCCTACAAACATCTGCCCATTGAAATCATTGGGAAAAACAGCATTTAGTTCATACGGGGCGTCTTTTTACGTCGCTGTTTTAAAACACGGAGCGTAAAAGATGTCACTTCTTGAGGCGTTTTTTGGAGCAGATTTTCCATTGAACACTATAAAAAACGCCTCAAAAGAAGCTCCAAATTAGGGTATGTTCACACTGAGTTTTTGACGCGGAAACCGCGCCACAAAACCTCAAAACCGGCCTGAAAATGCCCCTCATTGATTTCAATGGGAGGCGGGGTCGGTTTTCTCCCGCGAGCTGTAAAACCGGCTCGCGGGAGAAAGAAGGGATATGCCATATCTTCGCTCGATTACACCTCTGACCTCCCATTGACATCAATGGGAGGTACAGAAAGCGTATTTTGCTGCATTTTATGCCCGCGGCGCTCAATGGCCGGGGGCAAAAAACGCTGCGAAAATCGGTGTGCAGGGAGAGGAAAATCTGCCTCAAACTGCCAAATGGAATTTTGAGGCAGAATTTCCGCCTGCAAAAAACTCAGAACCCAGCAAGCTTCATTTTCAGCTTCAAAAACGCCTGAAAATCAGAGGCTGTTTTCTCTGAAAACAGCTCCGTATTTTCAGACGTTTTTGGTTAAGCGTGTGAACATACCCTTACAGGGGAGATACAGACAGATAATTAGTCTCTAATGTTTCTATTCTGCCTATTCTGGGCCTCCAGCAGTACAAAAGAGCTGTCATTAAAGGACGGGTGTCGCGAAAAATTTTTTTTTTATATTCATTTGCTTTTAGTGTTTTATTAAAAAATGATTTATTTATTTGTGTGTTTGTGTTTTACTTTTTTTTATTTTTGCACTTTTTCTTGTCTATGGGGGCTGCCATTTTTTTTTTCATCTCTGTATGTGTCGATTAATGACACATACAGACATGGAATACGGCACATACAGCCCCATAGAGAATGCGAATGGGACCCGTTCCATTCACTATGCTGTACGCCGTCTGTGTGGGAACGGCGCATGCGCCGCTCCCACACAGTCCAATTGGAAGGTCTTCGGCCGAGCGACGTCCGGCGCCATTTTCTTGTGGACCGGAAGCCACGACCGGACAGTAAGATTACTACTTCCGGTCGTGGCTTCTGGACTTGTGTTCTAATGCAAGCACTTGGAGCGGAGGGAGCAGACGGAGCGGATGGACCGGAGGGAGTGGCGGCAGCAGGAGCAGGTAAGTTATTTCTGTGTATGTACGTGTTTTACTGTGTGTTTACTACTGTATGTAAACCTACTACACTGTGTGTTAGCTCAAAAAATGGCGACACACAGTGTAGGAGGTTTGACCGTTCAATCCCCTCCTTTCTCCTGGCACTAGCCAGGATAAGGGAGGGGGGATTCTGTGAGCTCACTAGAGCAAGTGTGTTTTCTCAAATTTTGCAGCATAAAGCAATGTGGTTGCTATACCACATGCCAATGCTGCAATTTTTGGAATTGCTCCATCTAGTGACCAGCACTGGGAAATGTTCTAAATTATAATCTAATTTATAATATTTTCTGACTCGTGAAAAAATTAAAAAAATTAGAACAATGTTTAATCATTTATCCACTAACTGTTTAACTAAAAAAAAATAAAAAAAATTTCTAGCGACACATTCCCTTTAACTTGCCCACTCTCTAGTTATAATGAGATGATTCTGCTCATAATATCCCAGTTGTCATGGTGTCCGTTAGGTTAATACACGATCAACAGAGCCAGTGACGACAGGGCAACTCCAACAGGGTTTATTGCATCCAATGCTGACAGAACAAGTCACGTTCAATGCAGGAACAACACACAGTCCACAAAATCACAGGAACATCTTCAGAGCGCAGGCCTCAGCTTCCGCTCTCCTGAAGGTCTAAATCCAGAAGATCCCCTCCTCCCCAGGACAAGCCCTTATATACCCCTCAGGGGGAGGAGGAACATCTTTTCAGTTTCTAGTCACCATCATTATAATGACTTTAGTTTGTGTCTCTACTGTCTGTATGTGAGTTGTGGTCCTTTGTGCTATTACTTGTATTGCCACAGCCGCGATGAGGACACGAGGGGGAAGTAAATTGTATCATCTTTGTTTGCTGGTCTGCACCTGAGCTGAATGTGATTGCCTGTGATTGCCTCCAGTGGCGGATTAAAGTAGACTATGGGCCCTGGGCTGTTACCCAAACTTGGGCCCCCCTTCTCCCCCGCCGAGCCGTAACACTACCTTTTTGTGCAAGCATTAACAAATGGGTGTTACGATTCCCCTTGTCAAAGGGCTGTGTCCCTACATACTGACAGTCTCCAACCATCGCTGACAGTATCACACTGTGCAGGGACACATCCTCCTAACAAGGGGAATGGTAACACACATTTGTCTATCAGTCCTGGACTGCACAAAGACTTTTAGTGAAACACAAGGCTTTCCTATAATAAACATGTCAGGAGAGGTGACAGATTCTCTATAAATCTAGTGACTCACATGTGACGACTCCTCCGATTCTGGTAAATTTTTTCCTCTTTTCTTCTCCATCCGGTCCAGACTTCATGACAACTACTCCTGGCCATGACCCATTTCTGCAGAATTTGCCACTTAGATGTCTTCTGTTGCTCACTTTTCCAACATTTCTGCACCTATAAACGAAAACAAAATGATCATGGTGCCACAGACTGTGCCTCTAACTATAAACTATAATAGCACCAAACACTGCGCCCCTGAATATAAGTGTGTCAAACACTGTATAGTAAAGCACCATGTGCACAAAGGCCCCTGTATATAGCATCACACACATCCCCCTGTATATAGAATCACACACATCCCCCTGTATATAGCATCACACACATCTCCCTGTATATAGTGTCACACATATCCCCCTGTATATAGCGTCACACACATCCCCCTGTATATAGCATCACACACATCCCCCTGTATATAGAATCACACACACATCCCCCTGTATATAGCATCTCACACATCCCCCTGTATATAGCGTCACACACATCCCCCTGTATATAGCGTCACACACATCCCCCCTGTATATAGCATCACACACATCCCCCCTGTATATAGCGTCACACACATCCCTCTGTATATAGCGTCACACACAGCCCCCCCCTGTATATAGCGTCACACACATCCCCCTGTATATAGCGTCACACAAAGCCCCCCCTGTATATAGCGTCACACACATCCCTCTGTATATAGCGTCACACACAGCCCCCCCTGTATATAGCGTCACACACATCCCCCTGTATATAGCATCACACACATCCCCCTGTATATAGCGTCACACACATCCCCCTGTATATAGCGTCACACACACATCCCCCTGTATATAGCATCACACACACATCCCCCTGTATATAGCATCACACACACACATCCCCCTGTATATAGCATCACACACACACACACATCCCCCTGTATATAGAATCACACACATCCCCCTGTATATAGAGTCACACACACATCCCCCTGTATATAGCGTCACACACACATCCCCCTGTATATAGCGTCACACACACATCCCCCTGTATATAGCGTCACACATACATCCCCCTGTATATAGCGTCACACACATCCCCCTGTATATAGCGTCACACACACATCCCCCTGTATATAGCGTAACACACACACACACATCCCCCTGTATATAGCGTCACACACACATCCCCCTGTATATAGCATCACACACACACACACACACAGCCCCTGTATATAGTATCACACACACATCCCCCTGTATATAGCGTCACACACACATCCCCCTGTATATAGCATCACACACACACACACACACACACACACAGCCCCTGTATATAGCATCACTCACACACACAGCCCCTGTATATAGCATCACACACACATCCCCCTGTATATAGCATCACACACACATCCCCCTGTATATAGCATCACACACACAGCCCCTGTAGATAGCATCACACACACATCTCCCTGTATATAGCATCACACACACAGCCCCTGTAGATAGCATCACACACAGCAGTGATGAAGGGAGGGAGTTATGGAAGAATGAAGGGAGGGATGAACAGATGGAGGGAGTGAGTGATGAAGGGATGGGGGTTTGGAAAAGCACTCACCAGCCTGGAGCTCTGTGTAAAATCTTGACTGGTGGGCGGGCCTTCTTCCCTGCAGATATTCTGCTCCTTCACTGTGATAGACGGACCTGATTGGTGGGCGGGGGTCACATGGGCACGACGTCATCAAAGGTCCTTTAGCCTTCAATTCGGAGCACATTTATGTAGAGGTAACGTTCACTATCCCGGCTAAGCCCGCCCCGAATTGTTCTGCCTGCACCTTCTCTCTGCAGTGACAGTTAGCGCTGCATAGTTTTTACGATTATGTGCAGTTCGGGCAGCAATGGGCCCCCTGAGTGCCTCGGGCCCCGGGCGACCGCCCGAAACGCCCATATGATGATCCGCCTCTGGGTGCCTCCTGATGGACCCCTGTGGAGACTGGACAATGAGAACACTTTATGTCTTGTGGACTTCACCTCTGACTCGTCTGATTGTCCATAGGATGGAGACATGACCTGTGGTACCTCATTACAGAGTCACTCCTCTCTGCTGAGGACTCACAATAAACCACACATAATGCACCATCACACCAGTTTATACAGTAAAGCTGACAAGCGAGGTGCAGAAAACAGGAAATGTCATTTTGTTGTGTGTACTCCAGTGGTCAGTGTGAAAACTGCAAAATTTCAGTATATTGCTAAGAACATAAACACCAAATGTTTCAAATAATCTGATTATAATAAAAACCTGATTGAAATGATGTTATATCCTGATGACACATTCCCTTTGAAAGTAAGTTAGATGATAGGATTATGTAAATCTGATCAGTGGAGCATCATTGGAATGAAAACAGGTCTACTACATGTACATGAAATGTCTGGTTTCCCAGCTGTATCTCCTCATTTCAGTTAGACCATGTGGTCTGTAAGTGAGCACAGTTGAAAAAAAAAAAAAAAACCTGTCTGCTATATCTAAATATATGAATAACACATGAATATGCCTATACTTGATACACCTATAAATATAATTTTGGAGTAAAATGAAATGTAAAAAGTCTCAAATGATTTTCAGATAAGAAACTTGTTTTCATAATTTTATGTGTATTTTATTTTTCTCTTTTAATAATATATTTTTCTATTTCTTATTTTTCACTGTATTCAATGGTTGAGGCTCAAGTAATATGAACCAGAGAATGATCTATGAACGCAATATCTCAGAATGTAATAGAAAGCTGTGGGTTACCAGCAAAAATGAATGATTTTTATAATCATGAAGCAATCATGCTTATTATGAGGAAACCTGGTTGTGATTTATTTTGTTATGTTAAACATGAATTAGTATTTTCATTGTTCTACTAACTGCTTTGCTGCTAGTTATTTTGGTAGGATATAATGTGAATATTTGCTATTCAGGGAATCCAAATATATAATATGCTGCCAAAAGACACATAGTACTAATAATCCTCATCTGAGACCATGATATGTTAAAATGTATTTCCAGTTATTTGTTCAAACAATTCTGAGATCTGCCTCAGGCTGCACGATTAAAACATCTCTTTTTATTTTAGATAAATACATGTTATTTTATAGCTTTTTTTTTTCTTCCTCCTAGGACATGTTTGCATTCTTAGCTACTACAGTATGAAGGCTGTCATGTGAATGTTTTTCCTTCAGTGTAAAAGTGCCTTCCCCAAGAGTATTATTCCAAGTTGATGCAGAGGGCACATGGGCATGGCAAGCGGGGTAATATACACAAGATTATCAAATATATAGAGTGTAGAGAAGGGCGAAGAGATCACAGAACTGTTTATGTTTATTCATACATTACCAAGAGAAATGGCAATGCAGACCTCCATGTAAAGATGCCCTAGATGCCATATCAGGAGAGCTGAGGGGTCCGCTTTAATCTCCTGCAATATTTGGATGTTCCTAACTGAGAAAAGACGTCATAGTGCCTCCTGGTAATTGAGTCAGCACAAAACTGTGGCCGCACAATAACTGCAGGAGCACAGCTGTGATTGATAGATGGGCTGCTGCATCTAAGGCGTTTGAGCCCATTGGCACACCTGTGGCATGATTGCGGGGTGCCTAACAAAAGACCTCAGGTTTGCCATAGGTCTGCACATTTATTCATGCAACCACAAAGGGAAACTCCATGCTGCAATTGACAGTCTAGCAGGATTCAGAGATACTGGCTTTCTTGCACTATTTCTTCAAGTTGAAAAATCACTGTGCCATTTCCTAGTGTTTCAATGCTCAATATATTGCATTGCACCATTCCTTAAGGGAAAATTCTGTGTGTTGGTTATTTTCATTTGTGTAGATAAAAGATACATTTCCTTCCAGTCTCACCAAGTGCCAGTAATTTTATTACATTTTCCCAAAACTTTTTTTGTACGAGTATTGTTCAGTAGTTGTATGGCACAGCTTAATATCTAACTGCCCTTTCAAAAAACTTTTGTTATGTCATAGAGACATTTCAGAAGTTTTGATCGGTGGGGGTCTGGGTTTTGAGACCCCCATCATTGCTGAAGCAAAGGTGCAGCAGCGCTCAGCCAAACACAGAACTTGCGGCTGTGATCGGTGCTCCTCTTTAGGCTAAAGATGGGTTCATCGACATTCTGTGAGCGCTTGTGTTCCTTCTGTTCCTTCGTCTCAGCCCCTGGCTACCACATCCTTGTTGTAAGTTGTGCTAGTATTAATATACCAGCACCAATATTGAGTTCTCTTCTGAAATTTCTAGATTATTACTATTGAATTGTGAATGTTTCATTACATTATAGAACGTTTATTTATAGCAGTTCTGAACAAAAGTGTTAACATAAAACTCGCAAATAGTGATGTTTGTCGTAAGAATCCAAAATGTGATTTGAAATACGACTCGCAACATAATATCTACCTAGATTTCCTATATGATTCATGGCAATTATATATGGGAACAGCCAATATACAGAGCACAGTCATTTTAAGCTTTCCACTTTTTATCTAATAAGATGGTTGCTATTGACAGTAGACCATTTCAAGCTAAAGCGTTCTTATGTTTCCTTCGTTTCTGAGGCGGTCAATACTAATTATTGTGTTTATGTGGCTCAGGCAGTTTTAAGTAGTCTTAGCTCTCAGTTCTTGAAGTAGGATCGATACTCTGTATTCATAGTCCATCACAGAAGGAGTGTTTCATCTCATGGTTATTGTGAGAGAGCTTTAAACATGTCTAACAAAAGAGTATTTTAAGATGGTAACAGCAGCAAGGAAACCACAATTGCATGACATCTAACTTGGGCATAAAGGGAAGATCGAGCAAGAAAAAACAAACTCTAAAGATTGTCATATTGTCCCCATCCCGTCTACAAAGGCGGTCTAAGTAAGAACTATTGAGGGACACAAAGGGGACCTAAGTACCAACTATATAGAGGCACAAAGAGGGCCGAACTACTATAGGTGCTGCACAAAGGGGACCTAAATGCGATATAGGGACGCAAAGGGGGCCTAACTACTATATAGGGACACATAGGGGGCCTGACTACTATAGCAGTGGCACAAAGGGGGCCTAACTACTATAGGGGCAGCACAAAGGGGGCCTAACTACTATAGTGGGTGCACAAAAGGGACCTAACCTGGGGACGCAAAGGGAACCAAACTACTATTTGAGGACAGAAGGGGCCTAACTACACTATTGGGGTACAAAGAGGACCTAACTAACATAGGAACGCAAGGAGGACCTAACTACTATATAGGGGCACAAAGTGGACCTAACATAAGGACACAAAGGCGACCTAACTACTATATGGGGGGTCTAACTACTATATGGGGGCACAAAGGGAGACTTTACTATAGGGGGCATAAAGGGGGCCTAACTACTGTATGGGGGAAAAAGGGGGACAATGCTACAGAGGCATTCCTTTGTAGAGCATACAAAGTGTAACTATTACTGTGTGGAGCCTAAAGGGTGGTACTATTACAGTGTGGGGCACCAAGAAGGGGTATTATTCTGGGGCACTATAAATCGGGGGCACTATAAATGGAGAGTTTTTATAGAGGCTGGGGAATAGGTGGTGAAGTGCTTGAAAAGCAAGGAGCCAAATAGATTTGTGCTGCAAATTCTGCAGAGGCAATTTGTGGCTGGAAGAAGTCATCATGGCGTTCTGGGCCAGATTAAGAAGAAAAGAAAAAGTGAACGACTTCAATCTGAGAAGACATCACCGGTGAGTCACTGGATTTCACTGAACTGTATTAACTTATATGGTCTGCAGAGCGCCTGTGTAGGACTGGTATCTACTACTATATGGTCACTGTATGAAGCTAATGAAACTCGATACAGAAATTAAAGAAATTGGCCACAACAGCCATTTTAATTCCGAATAACATGCTTTAATAACAATAACCCTTGACCTGAGTCCCATGAGGTCACCAACCCTCAAAACACAATCCACAACATCGGTCTAATTTTCCTAGCACTCGGTCCTATTACCTCTGAGCCAGTGGTAATCAGCTAAAGGCACCTGTTACTAGACCTTGTGCCCTCCACATTACAAATTACCCCCGGAGTTCCTTAGACCAATGTGCAGTGGTCCCCACATCCGCTAGACCTTAATGCCACCTGGGAGTAGAGAACTTTGTCGGCTCCCTCTGACAACCCCCAACACCCATGCTCAATTTGCCCAACTTTAAAGACACCCACCAACGCCAGCGGTTTGCTGCCGTGACACAACCCGTTTCAAACCATTTCTCAAAAAAAAAGACTATTATTCTTTCCTTTACTGCAACATCCCACACAAGTATGGTTGGGAGATTCTTTCTTCAGCGTTTAAACCACAATATGGTTCCTGACTTCGTAACTGCCCGGCTTTTATCCTCTCTCCCCCTCTCTGTTATTACCTTATCAATGCTTCCTTACCCACCAATTCCATTTTATATCCACCCAAACCCATTCCGGCCTCCCTTTAGGCTCTGCTCTCAGCCCATCCTCTCTAGACTGGCTTCCGTTCCACTCATGGAGGAGCTTCTTCATCAGGGGCTTATCTGGAGCGTTGCTGACTCTGGCCGAGCATTCCACTACTGGAGAATCCCCTGACGTCACTATTCATATTTGCAGTGCCGCATCTACCATGAGGCAATGTGAGCCGACAGCCTCAGGCGGCGCAACCCAGCTGAAAGTGGGGGGCGGCATTTTGAGCCAGAGACGGACTGGACCGGGGAGGGGGATTATTTTACTTAGCAGACGTGCCCGTCTGTGAGAACACGTCTGCAGGAGGAGCGGTCGTCTCCTCAAACAAGTGACCAGACGAATGAGGTGAGCGGTAGACTGCTGTGCAAACAAACTATGTCCTCTCCCTCTCTCTCCCTTTCAAAGCAGTCGGTGCAGAGAAGAGGGGGAGGGGAGAGTTCACAGCCTTAGCGTCTGCAGAGAGGAAGCTCTGTGTCTAGTCCTCTCCTGTGCCCTCCTCCTCTCCTGTGTCACTCTTCTGTGTCTCCTCTGCCCCCCTCCTCTCCTGTGTCCCCCTTGCTTCCCTCTCCTCTGCCCCCCTCCTCTCGTGTGCTGTGTCCCCCTATTTGTCTAAGAGACCAGCTACTTCTGCAGCTGGTTATATCTGCTGTCCTGGGATGCCTCTGCTGCTTCAAGAGACTGCATGAGAGATCCTACATAGAAGGTAAGTGTGTGTATGAGTGTGTAAATGTGTGTGTAAATGTGTGTGTGAGTATATATATATATATATATATATGATTCTCGTCTATATATGAGACTGTCTGCATTAGAGATCCTACATAGAAGGTAAGTGTGTGTATGAGTGTGTAAATGTGTGTAAATGTGTGTGTGTAAATGTGTGTGTGTGTGTGTGTGTGTGTGTGTGTGTGTAAATGTGTGCGTGTGTGAGTATATATATATATGATTCTCGTCTATATATGAGACTGTCTGCATTAGAGATCCTACATGGAAGGTAAGTTTGTGTAAATGTGTGTGTTATATATATATATATATATATATATATATATATATATATATATATATATCTGTGTGTATGTGGATATATATGATTCTCGTGTACATATGATACTGTAAGGACATTCACACATTGTAGTTTTGCAGCAATAATTTAGAAACTGCTTTTGCTGTGCTTTTGTGTAAATAGTGGGAAAACTGATGTGTAGAGTATATAGTGTATATACTGGTATTGTGTGTGTGTAGACTGTGTAGCAGTATTGTGCGTAGTGTATGTTGCAATATAATAGGCAGTGGCGTAGCTGTAGGGGTCGCAGCGGTCGCAATTGCGACTGGGCCCTGAAGCCAGGGGGGCCCGCAGCCCCCGCACCACATCAATAAAAAGTTACTATAGTAACTCGGGCTGCGGCCCCTGTTACTATAGTAACTGACAGTACTTACCCTCCTGGTTCCGGAGCGCAGTGGAGGTCCTGACGTCAAGCGCTGTGCGCAGCGCATGACGTCACACCGCTATTCACCGCGCACAACATGGTGATCCTAGATAGAGTTAGGACAGAGCTTCCTCCGCGGCTGAAGAGGAGAGTAAGATTAATATCCCTGTCTGCTGAAGCTGATTGGCGGGGTCCGTCTCCCGGGAGCCGGCCAATCAGCTGTTTTGAAGGGGCCGCAGTGTTTGTACGAGAGCTGCTTCCCCTTCATTCCGGTCACTTCATTCCGGTCACACTGTGAATCAGTGTCGGCGATTCACAGTGTGAGCGAGTAAGGGAAATGAAGGGGAAGCAGCTCTCATACGAGTGCTGCAGCCCCTTCAAAACTGCTGATTGGCGAGTCCCGGGAGATGGACAACAACACATCAGCTATTGATGGCCTATCCTGAGGATAGGCCATCAATGTTTAGGGACTGGACAAGTCCTTTAAGCCTACGATGTAGCAGGTTTAGAGGGCCCATGAGACAGGATCACAGATTGTGTGATGCTGTCTGCTGGGCCCTGTATCTAAGCCAACCACATGGTAGGCTTGGGCTGGGTTCACACGACCTATTTTCAGGCGTAAACGAGGCGTATTATGCCTCGTTTTACGCCTGAAAATAGGGCTACAATACGTCGGCAAACATCTGCCCATTCATTTGAATGGGTTTGCCGACGTACTGTGCAGACGACCAGTAATTTACGCGTCGTCGTTTCACAGCTGTCAAACGACGACGCGTAAATTAACTGCCTCGGCAAAGAAGTGCAGGGCACTTCTTTGCAACGTAATTTGAGCCGTTCTTCATTGAACTCAATGAAGAGCAGCTCAAGATTTACGGCTGTCAGAGACGCCTCGCATAATACGAGGAGGAGCATTTACGTGTGAAACGAGGCAGCTGTTTTCTCTTGAAAACAGTCTGTCTTTTCACACGTAAATGCCTGCTACCGTGTGCACATACCCTAAGATACATGGCCCATGTGTGATCCTGTCTGATGGGCCCTGTATTACTGTATAAGATTACTGTCTGTCTGACCCTGTATATAAGCCTACCTTGTGGTAGGCTTAGATACAGGGTCCCACAGACAGTATCACACATGGGCCCTGTATCTAAGCCTAACACGTGTTACTAATCGTTTTTTGTGTGTTTTCTTACACAAGATTTTAGATTCCAGGACTACTTCGATGACGGCTGTTTTTATTATCAATAAAATGGTTAATGAGGGTTTTGTGTGGTTTATTTTTATTTCAATAAAATATTTTTTCTATATCCTTGTTTTTTTTAAAAAACTTTATTACTACCGCCTTAGTAATGGCCGCCGGCTGATTGACAGCGTCCATTGCTAAGGCGGGGCTTAGTGTTAGCCGGTGCAGAGGCGAACACTAACCCTCTTTATTACCCCGGTACCCACCGCCACCAGGGGTGCTGGGAAGAGCCGGGTACGATCCAGTACCTGACCATCTGTAGTGATGGTCGGGCAATGGGGCGGCCGCAGGCTGTGGAAGTCCTTATACTGTGGCCCTTCCCACCCTGGTAATGCTAGGCTGCTGCTGCTTTATTGTATCTGGCTGGTTATGAAAAATTGGGGGACCCCACGTCATTTAAAAAAAATAAAATACAAAATAATTGGAAAGAACGATGTGGGGTCCCCCCTAATTTTCATAAACAGCCAGATACAACACAGCAGCAGCAGGCAGCATTACCAGGGTGGTAGGGGCCACTGTTTTTGGCCTTCCCCAGCCAAATACTACCAGCCTGCGGCCGCCCCGGTGTCTGGCCGTCACTGCAGATGGTCGGGTACTGGTTCGTACCCGGCTCTTCCCAGTACCCCTGGTGGCGGTGGGTACCGGGGTAATAATGGGAGTTAGTGTTAGCCTCTGCACCTGCTAACATTAAAGAGGCTCTGTCACCAGATTCTCAAATCCCTATCTCCTATTGCATGTGATCGGCGCTGCAATGTAGATAACAGTTACGTATTGTTTTTTTTTTAAACGTTCATTTTTGGCCAAGTTATGAGCTATTTTATATATATATATATATATGCAAATGAGCTTTGAAATGGACAACTGGGCGTTTTTTTTTCGTTATGTCCAACTGGGCGTGTATTGTGTTTTTAACTGGGCGTGTTTATGTGTATGACGCTGACCAATCAGTGACCAGTCAGCGTCATACACTCATCAACATCTGCACGCTCCTCTCCTGAAATATTCTGTGCTGCTGTGAACTCTGCTCTTACCATTACGTAGTTCTCAGTCTGTTACCTCTCCTCCACTCCTGTCCTCAATAACACCTTCACATGATTGGCAAGTCACCACCCCGCACAAGATCTGCACGCTCATCTCCTGAAATACTCTGTGCTGCCTTAAACTCTGTGGACAGGTCAGGATCCTGTTTTTTTTAAATGCTGCTGGGGAACCCGCTCGATCCACTATATAAGGCTGCGCCTCCATCCTCTTCTGCCCCAGTCACTTATTCCCAAGCACTGTAAACTTTCAGATTGGTTGCGCTGTGAATATTCGGAGAACGTGATTGGTTTATGTGCAGGGTAATGAACATACAGACAAGCAGTAGAAGAAGTAATAATAACAGGGAAAAAGGGATGGGAGGAAACCTCCAGCTCACCAGCTTCACACTCCTGTGCTCGATATCGCCCGGATCAACCGCGACGGCTCACGGCAAGAAACAATGGCAAAAAAGAGAAGAGATCCAGCGATGTGTGATATAAGTGGGGGAAACTCCGTTTCCACTTTATTGAGGATAATACACCGACAAACAAATCCAGCAGCCATGATTAAGAGCACAGCCAGTGCTTGAAACGCGTAGGCTTCATTTCTTGCCATTTCAACCACCTCGTTATTCTCCTGGTGTTAGCCGTCATTCTGCTGGATTTGTTTGTCGGTGTATTATCCTCAATAAAGTGGAAACGGAGTTTCCCCCACTTATATCACACATCGCTGGATCTTTTCTCTTTTTTGCCATTGAAGCAGTAGAAGACTTACTAAGGGCTGAGCATTTCATTGAATTCAGTCTTCTACTGCTTGTCTGTATGTTCATTACTCTGCACATAAACCAATCACGTTCTCCGAATATTCACAGCGCAACCAATCTGAAAGTTTACAGTGCTTGGGAATAAGTGACTGGGGCAGAAGAGGATGGAGACGCAGCCTTATATAGTGGATCGAGCGGGTTCCCCAGCAGCATTTAAAAAAAAACAGGATCCTGACCTGTCCACAGAGTTTAAGGCAGCACAGAGTATTTCAGGAGATGAGCGTGCGGATCTTGTGCGGGGTGGGGACTTGCCAATCATGTGAAGGTGTTATTGAGGACAGGAGTGGAGGAGAGGTAACAGACTGAGAGCTACGTAATGGTAAGAGCAGAGTTCACAGCAGCACAGAATATTTCAGGAGAGGAGCGTGCAGATGTTGAGGAGTGTATGACGCTGATTGGTCAGCGTCATACACATAAACACGCCCAGTTAAAAACACAATACACGCCCAGTTGGACATAACGAAAAAAAAACGCCCAGTTGTCCATTTCAAAGCTCATTTGCATATATATAAAATAGCTCATAACTTGGCCAAAAATGAACGTTTTTTATAAAACAAACGTTGCTGTTATCTACATTGCAGCGCCGATCACATGCAATAGGAGATAGGGGTTTGAGAATCTGTTGACAGAGCCTCTTTAAGCCCCGCCTTAGTAATGGAGGTTGTCAATCAGCCAGCGGCCATTACTAAGGCGGTAATAATAAAGTTTAAAAAAGTACAAGCACATAGAAAAAATATTTTATTGAAATAAAAAAACACAACCCCCATTAACCATTTTATTGAGAATAAAAAAACGCTGTCATTGAAATTGTCCTCGAATCCGAAGTCCAACAACCGTACCTGTAAAAAAACACAAACACACAAAAATAATTAGAAACACATAAAAAAGCAAAACAATTATTATTCTTACCTTTCCTGGGTCCAGCGCTGGAGCCGCAATGTCAGCGAGCTGAGTCCTGTATCTAATCCTATCATGTGTGATACTGTCTGCTGAGCTGTGTATCTAATCCTATCATGTGTGATACTGTCTGCTGAGCTGTGTATCTAATCCTATCATGTGTGATACTGTCTGCTGAGCTGTGTATCTAAGCCAGGGGTGGGCAAACTTTTTGACTCGCGGGCCACAATGGGTTCTAAAATTTGACAGAGGGGCCGGGCCAGGAGCATTTGGAGGGAGTGTTTGGGCCGGATATACTAAAGCATTAAATGTAGTGTGTGCAAACCTCATAGCACAGTAAGAACACTACAACCCAATTTATTAACTGTCTTTCAAATGTGAAAAATAGCCCTTATCAGTTAATAAATTTGTCTCAAGGAATATGCAAGATATGGCATTTACATACTATTTCGCAGATACTGGGAGGAGGAAATGTAAATAGATTAAAATAACACACGCACTGTGATTTATCAAGAAAAAAGTTCTGTTGACTCTGTAAATTAGCTGCCAACCTCTGAGCAGTAGCCGCCCGTTCTTGTGTTGACTGCTTGCTAGCATAGTTTGCATGCTTCGTGGCAAAGTGACGGCTGATATTGTACTCTTTGAAAACCGAAGGGCTTAATGGTGACGTGAAACGAAGTGAAAATTAAAGTGAAATAAAGAGAAATACGCGCCACATTAACCCCTTAATGACCGGGCCATTTTGCACGTTAATGACCAAGGATTATTTTTTGTTTTTTCATGGTCGCATTCCAAGAGTCGTAACTTTTTTTTTATTACGTCGACATAGCCGTATAAGGGCTTGTTTTTTGCGGGACGAGTTGTATTTTGTAATTGCACCATTTTTAGATGCTTACAATATATTGATTAACTTTTATTAACTTTATTTTAGGAGAGAATTGAAAATAAGCAGCTATTCCAGCATTAATTTTCACGTTATAAATTTACGCCGTTTACTATGCCGCGTAAATAACATGTTAACTTTATTCTACGGGTCGGCACGATTACGAGGATACCAAATATGTAAAGGTTTTATATGTTTTCCTATGTTTGCACAATAAAAACCCTTTTAGAAAAAAATTACTTGTTTTTGCATCGCCGCGTTCCAAGAGCCGTCATTTTTTTATTTTTCCGTCGATGTGACCGTATGTGGGCTTGATTTTTGCGGGCCAATGCGTAGTTTTCATTAGTACTATTTTGGGGTACATAGGACTTATAGATTAACTTTTATTTTATTTTTTATGGGGGGAATGGGAGAAAAGAGAGAATTTTGCCGTTGTTTTTTGCGGGTTTTTTGGACGCCGTACATCCGGCGGTTTCATTAATGTGTTCATTTTATTGGTCAAGTTGTTATGATCGCGGGGATACCATATATGTGTATGTGTTATTTGTTTTGACACTTTTACTGAATAAAACCACTTTTTGGGCAAAAAAAGTAGTTTTATTTGATTTTGACTGTAATTATTTTATTTTTTTTCAACAAACTTTATTTAACTGATTGACATTTTTTTTTTAAGTCCCACCAGGGGACTTCACTATGCGATGTGCCGATCGCATATATAATGCTTTGGTATACTTAGTATACCAAAGCATTATTGCCTGTCAGTGTAAAACTGACAGGCAACCTGTTAGGTCATGCCTCCGGCATCGCCAAACAGGCAGTTGCGGAAGACAGACCTGGGGGTCTTTGTTAGACCCCCGGCTGTCATGGAAACCCGACGGCGACCCGCGATTTGTTTGCGGGGGCGCCGATCGGGTGACAGAGGGAGCTCCCTCCCTCTGTCAAACACATTAGATGCCGCTGTCACTATTGACAGCGGCATTTAATGGGTTAAACTGCCGGAATCGGAGCGCGCTTCGATTCCGGCAGTTGCAGCAGGAGCCAGGCTGTGTATAACAGCCGTGCTCCTGCCGCTGATCGCGTGGGTACACTGGCAGTACCCGCGCCATCACAGGACGGATATATCCGTCCTCCTGCGCGAACTAGCAGCTGCTGAGGACGGATATATCCGTCCTTCGGCGTTAAGGACAACGGTCAATGTGTTTTGAGTGCGCCATCTATTGGGAAAACGTGGGCATTGCAGGGAAAGGGGAAAAAAAAGGAGGTTTTTACTATGATTTGGACAAGTTCGGCGGGCCGGATTAAAAAGCCTAACGGGCCGTATGTGGCCCGCGGGCCGTAGTTTGCCCATGTCTGATCTAAGCCCATCATGTGTGAAACTCTGCTGGGCCTTATATCTAATCCTTTCATGTGTGATACTGTCTGCTGAGCCACTGTATCTAATGCTATCATGTGTGATACTCTGCTGGGCCTTATATCTAATCCCATCATGTGTGATACTGTCTGCTGAGCTGTGTATCTAATCCTATCATGTGTGATACTGTCTGCTGAGCTGTGTATCTAATCCTATCATGTGTGATACTGTCTGCTGAGGCACTCTATCTAATCCTATCATGTGTGATACTGTCTGCTGGGCCTCTGAATCTAATCCTATCATGTCTGATACTGTCTGCTGAGCCAATGTATACTATCCATAGTTTATAGGGTCGTAGTGCCACACACACACATTTTTTTGGGCGGACACATATGTATTGGGGCTATTTCCCCTGACATTTTAAGTCCTTAGTGATGCCCCCGGCTGCTAGTGCTGCATTGTTGGGTCACTTAGGAGACCCAGCGATACAACTGAAAGCTGAAGACTGTCGGGCATGAGAAGTTTGTGAGTGGGGGGGACCCAATAAGAACTTTTGCATCGGGGCCCATGAGCCTTTACCTATGCCCCTGATTATAGGTGTATGCAGTATATAGCAGTATTATATGTGAGTGTAGTATATAGCAATATAATAGATGTGCAGTGAATATAATGGTACTATATGTCTACAGTTATAGCAGTATTTTTTATACAAACAATATGTAGTGGTATTATATGTGTACACACCTATAACACCACTATATAATGTACAGAGTATAAAGTGATTTGATTAATTATACTTACAGCATATGTTGGACTCTATATGTACAATATATGGCAGCATTATATATATATATATATATATATATATATACATATATATACACAGTACATGGGGGTATTATTCAGTCACTATGTAGTTATGTTGTGGCGGTATTATTCAGTAACAGTATGGAGGTATTCAGTAACAGTATGGGGGTATTATTTAGTATCAGTACGGGGGTATTATTCAGTCACTATGTGGTTATGTTGTGGCGGTATTATTCAGTAACAGTATGGGGGTATTATTCAGTCACTATGTGGTTATGATGTGGTGGTATTATTCAGTAACAGTATGGGGGTATTATTCAGTCACTATGTGGTTATGGTTTGGCAATATTATTCAGTAACAGTATGGGGGTATTATTCAGTCACTATGTGGTTATGCTGTGGTGGTATTATTCTGTGACAGTATGGGGGATATTATTCAGTCACTATGTGGTTATGTTGTGGCGGTATTATTCAGTAACAGTATGAAGGTATTCAGTAACAGTATGGGGGTATTATTTAGTATCAGTACGGGGGTATTATTCAGTCACTATGTGGTTATGTTGTGGCGGTATTATTCAGTAACAGTATGGGGGTATTATTCAGTCACTATGTGGTTATGATGTGGTGGTATTATTCAGTAACAGTATGGAGGTATTCAGTAACAGTATGGGGTATTATTCAGTCACTATGTGGTTATGGTGTGGCGGTATTATTCAGTAACAGTATGGGGGTATTATTCAGTCACTATGTGGTTATGGTTTGGCAATATTATTCAGTAACAGTATGGGGGTATTATTCAGTCACTATGTGGTTATGCTGTGGTGGTATTATTCAGTGACAGTATGGGGGATATTATTCAGTCACTATGTGGTTATAGTGTGGAGGTATAATTCAGTAACAGTATGGAGGTATTCAGTAACAGTATGGGGGTATTATTAAATTATTCAGTCACTATGTGGTTATGGTTTGGCGATATTATTCAGTAACAGTATGGGGGTATTACTCAGTCACTATGTGGTTATGCTGTGGCGGTATTATTCAGTCACTATGTGGTTATTGTGTGGAGGTATTCAGTAACAGTATGGGGGTATTATTCAGTAACAGTATGGGGGTATTATTCAGTCACTATGTGGTTATGTTGTGGTGGTATTATACAGTCACTATGTGGTAATGGTGTGGAGGTATTATTCAGTAACAGTATGGGGGTATTATTCAGTCACTATGTGGTTATGGTGTGGCGGTATTATTCAGTCACTATGTGGTTATGGTGTGGAGGTATTATTCAGTAACAGTATGGAGGTATTATTCAGTAACAGTATGGGGGTATTATTCAGTAACAGTATGGGGGTATTATTCAGTAACAGTATGGGGGTATTATTCAGTCACTATGTGGTTATGGTGTGGGGGTATTATTCAGTAACAGTATGGGGGTATTATTCAGTCACTATGTGGTTATGGTGTGGGTGTATTATTCAGGACCAGTATGGGGGTATTATTCAGTAACAGTATGGGGGTATTATTCAGTAACAGCATGGGGGTATTATTCAGTAACAGTATGGGGGTATTATTCAGTCACTATGTGGTTATGGTGTGGGGGTATTATTCAGTAACAGTATGGAGGTATTATTCAGTAACAGTATGGGGGTATTATTCAGTAACAGTATGGGAGTATTATTCAGTCACTATGTGGTTATGGTGTGGGGGTATTATTCAGTAACAGTATGGGGTATTATTCAGTAACAGTATGGGGGTATTATTCAGTCACTATGTGGTTATGATGTGGGGGTATTATTCAGTAACAGTATGGGGGTATTATTCAGTCACTATGTGGTTATGGTGTGGCGGTATTATTCAGTAACAGTATGGGGGTATTATTCAGTCACTGTGTGGTTATGGTGTGGCGGTATTATTCAGTCACTATGTGGTTATGGTGTAGAGGTATTATTCAGTAACAGTATGGGGGTATTATTCAGTCACTATGTGGTTATGATGTGGGGGTATTATTCAGTAACAGTATGGGGGTATTATTCAGTCACTATGTGGTTATGGTGTGGCGGTATTATTCAGTAACAGTATGGGGGTATTATTCAGTCACTGTGTGGTTATGGTGTGGCGGTATTATTCAGTCACTATGTGGTTATGGTGTAGAGGTATTATTCAGTAACAGTATGGGGGTATTATTCAGTCACTATGTGGTTATGGTGTGGCGGTATTATTCAGTCACTATGTGGTTATGGTGTGGAGGTATAATTCAGTAACAGTATGGGGGTATTATTCAGTCACTATGTGGTTGTGGTGTGGCGGTATTATTCAGTAACAGTATGGAGGTATTATTCAGTAATAGTATGGGGGTATTATTCAGTAACAGTATGGGGGTATTATTCAGTAACAGTATGGGGGTATTATTCAGTAACAGTATGGGGGTATTATGCAGTAACAGTATGGAGGTATTATTCAGTAACAGTATGGGGTATTATTCAGTAACAGTATGGGGTATTATTGGTAATGTTGGTCTTACAATCTATGTAAATTACTGTGGTGGGGGCTGTGGGGAAGTGTGAGTGCGGCAGCAGATCAGGGACAAGAGACAGTCTGCAGAGTGGCATGTGATGTACTTTGATATGTAGGTGATACTTACGTGTGGGATGTGGGCCCATAACTTGTGCACAGCCCAGGGCCTAAGATCATATTAATCCACCACTGGCATCGAGCCAGCACAGGCAGACCACAACAATACAGCAGGTAGAGCAAAGAAACCAGCCCAGGACATGCCGCTTCAAAACAGCGCTAAGCGCGATCCGTCCTGGACTGGCCTGAATGTAATTGCAGAGAGTGACGCCACAAATGAGTCTGGCTGCCGAGGAGAGATTTGGGGCAGTGCAGTGCAGACTGTACTATTTGCACTGCACTGCACTGATTGGCAGTAAGAATAATTCTTTAAATATTTTCCATACTTCAAACAGCACTTTAAGGCTATGTTCACACAGAGTTTTTTGCAGGAGGAAAATTCTGCCTCAAAATTCTGTTTGGGATTTTGAGGCAGATTTTGTCCCTTCCTGCACGTCGTTTGCCGCGTTTATCGCTGCGTTTTTCGCTTGCGCCCATTGAGTGCTACGGGCAAAAAACTCAGCGAAATACGCTTTCTCTGCATCCCATTGATGTCAATGTGAGGTCAGAGGCGTAAACGCGTGAAGATAGGGCATGTCCCTTCTTTCTCGGGAGGCATTTTCGGCTGGTTTTTGACGAGTTTTGCGGAGCGGTTTCCGCGCCCAAAAACTCGTCAAAATACTCCATGTGAACAGGGCCTAACAAATAAACATCAAATGGTTTCCTATTTAAAAAATTTATATATTGCGTGTTTGTGTAAAGCTGGTAATGTGAAAACTCTGATAGATTTGGGGGGGGGGGCGCCTTTTTATAGTTCGCCTCAGGCAGCAGAGGGGCTAGGTTCACCCCTGCATATTTGAGTAGGCAAGGAGGCCCACTGCTACTTTAACTGGTTGCCGACACAGGACGAGTATGCTCGTCCTGAGCGGCGAGCACTTCGCGCATTAGGACGAGCATACTCGTCCTGTGTGACAGCAGTCTCTGCCATCTCTGTGTGTGCGATCGAGAGCGGGGCAACGGCTGTAATACACAGCCACGGCCCCGCTCTGACAGCGGAGAGGAGAGAAACATCTTCTCTCTGCCGTTAACCCTTTGAACGCCGCGATGACAGCTGATCGCGGCGTTCAAGGAGAGGGGACTGCACATTGATCGCGTCACAGAAAATAACTGTGACGCGATCAAAGCCCATAACTCATATGGCCAGACAGCCCAGGGTCCAGTGAAGGACCCCAGGGCTGTCTGAACATATTTCCTGTTGTTAGGGCATACTGAGGTGTGCCCTAACAACTGCCTGTGTACGATCAGTAACAGGCTAATGTACTGGCATATAGATCTATGCCAGTACATTACAGTTACAAAATAAAAATCAAAATGATAAATCCCTTTATGGGATTAAAAAAAAAAGTTAAATGAATGTAAAAAAAAATTAATGATAAATAAATAAATAAAAAGTAAATAAAATACACAGAAATACTCATTTTTTATAATAAATCAACTTTTTAAAATATAAGTCCCAAAACATGAAATAATATAGACATATTTGGTATCGCCACGACCGTAACAACCTGTACTACAAATGTATACCATTATTTATTATGATCGGTGTATGGTGTAAAAAAAAAAATATTAAAACTGCTGCACAACTGCTTTTTTTCTGCATTTTAATCTAATTAAAAATTTATAGAAATTAAACGATAATGTATTTGTACCAAAAAATGGTACGTACATAAAGTACAACTCGTCCCGCAAAAAACAAAGTCCCATACAACTACGTCGTACAAAAAATAAAAGCGTTATGAGCGTCGGGATGCAAAGAGGGAAATGTAAAAAAAATTGCTCTGTCCTCAAGGCTAAAATTGGCCGTGTCCTTAAGGGGTTAAAAGCAGCTAGAAACATCCTTCAGATACTTGTTGCCATTAATGCCCATTTTTTTAACTTTTGTTACCAAATAAAATTCAGTTTTAACGTTTATTACAGGCAGTGAATATAGAAACGTCCTACAAGTCTATTAAATTGCATGGAAGGGCCTCGACCAGGGGTCCTCAACTGGCGGACTACGCTCCAAATTCGGCCCGTTGACGCCAATTATCCAGACCAGCTGCGTCGCTAACACCGGGCATCTGGGCATAAGCCCGGATTTTTAGCTCGTTGCCCTGTATTCCCAGGTGACTGTCACATTCAATTGTATCTGCATTGCGCTGGCCTATGCACGGGTCCCATCTCAGCGTTTATTAGGCTGCAGGCCTAACATGGGCTGAGGAGGCCTGCAGAGCAGCTCCGTTCATTGTGGGAATGGGGTTAGGTACAAGTTTATTTTGTTTGGGGGGCACTATGACCAAGGGGCAATGTGGCACAATCTACAGGGGATGTGGCACTTTTGATAAGTGGGTTGTGTGGCCCTTTTCAGGGGGCATGACACTAACTACAGGGGGTGTATAGCACTAGCTACAGGGGGCATTGTGGCACTAACAGGGGGGTGTGCCACTATCTGCTTGACGCATTGTTTCACTATCTACATTAACTTATCATCATCATATACTGCAGCCTATAAATACATGCTAAAACTATTGTGACATTATGTCAATACAGTACAGCCTAAAACAATTGTGACATTATTTCAATACAGTACAGACTAAAATTATGGACGCTATTATCACATCATCACAATAAAGTACAGCCTTTAACCAGTTCAGGACCGGGCTATTTTGAGCCTTCAGGACCAGACACCGTTTAGCCATTTTTAGCACGCGTTAGTTAAATGGCTATAATTTTTTTTATTTGTTGGGCTAGCGAAGTAATTTTCGCAATGTTTTTTCCGTAGACAATGATTGGCGGGGAGGGGCGGCGTTTTTGTGGTGAGTATATTATGTGTATTTATTATTAATTTTTTTTGCACTTTACTTCACTTTTATTTTTTTATTACTATAGTCTGTCCCTCAAAGGTCAAAAAAGACCTTTGGGGAACTTTAGATATATTTTTTCTTTCTTTTACACCATGCTTTTCCACTGTAACTGGGACTGCACAGCAGCCCCAGTTACAGGGGAAATCAGCCCTCTCATAGTGACGATAGTCACTAATAGGGCTGTGATAGTCACTAATAGGGCTGTGCTGGGTCTAGTAAGACCCAGCAGTCTGTCACTAACGGCACCTGGCGATCATGTGACCAGTCACATGAACACCGGGATAAAGAGAGACAGCGGCGCAGCTGTCTCTATTCATATACACAACGTTCATTGAGCGCTGTGTAAAAGAGATTGGAGAAGACAGAAGCAGCAAAAGCTGCTTCTATCCTCCCCTCCGGGTCCCCGGCTGTCACTGACAGCCGGTGACCCGACATTCAGCTGCCCGATCGCTCGGGCAGCGAGTTAAAACCTGTGTCGTAAAAAGTATATGGCGTGGGCTTTAAGGACCCTGACCGCTGGCTGTAAAAACACAGCCAGCGGTCGGGAACCAGTTAAGTACTCACATGTTAATGGGACAGAATTTCCTTTTACAGCTATTGCATTGGGGCCCAGGAGCTTCAAGTTACATCTCAGATTTGACCAACACTGATCCCAAAAATGATTGTATATTCTAGGAAGTACAAATCCTCTTTATAGCAAGCATTTTATATGATAATTATAACTGTAATTATATTACACTCTACTACAGTGTTCACATATACTGCACTAAGCATCTCAAGAACACAATTGTCCTCACACCTACAGCGTCCTTCTTCAAAGTTCTCCTGTATTTTCTGCATGCAAACTGTAATGATGGGGAAGGGAGACAGACAGGTGAGCCCTAATCTACCCGCCACTCAGTCCCTGCCTACTTGCAACGGCCCGTCCTAGGCGACGGCGTACAACTGGGCGACGGTCCCTACGCTCAATAAGTGCACAACAGACAAACAGACATGGGTACGCAGAAGCTAAGGGAAAGAGGGCAGTTGCCCACGGCAACACCGTGAGCAACAAGAGAAGTGAACAAGCCGAGTCAAACCAGGAGTGTACGAGGTAGCAAACGCAGAGTAGGAGAGTAGTCAGTAAGCCAGGATCAATATGAAGCAGGGACAAATAGTTCAAGCAGCAGCAGCAGAGCCAGGAACAGGAGAATCACAGGCAAAGGAGGAACAGGAAGTGAAGGTATAACTAGACAGAGGGCGGGAGCTAGCTCCGTCTGGCCAGGCTGTGATAGGCTCTCCCACTCCTCAGCCACCCAGCCTGATTGGTAGAAGGAGGGGTCACTCAATCAGACTTAGGAGCAGGTGCAGACTGACTAACCACGGGCGTCGACACAGAAGCTGTGTCTGGCAGATCCTTTACAGTACCCCCCCCCTTTTATGAGGGGCCACTGGACCCTTTCTAGGTGGACCTGGCTAATTGGGGAACCGAAGATGGAACCTCCTGAGTAGAGATGAGCGAACCGGGACAACCGAACCCGGTTTCGGTCCGAACTTCCGGTAAAGTTCGGTTCGCAGCGAATCCGAACTTCACCGGGTTCGGCCGAACCCGTTTTGACCGAACCCGGTCAAAAACATTATACAAATCGGCAGCCACTTATCTCTATCAATCACTGATAGAGAAAAGAGGCTGCTGATTAAAAATAAAATAAAAAGCATTTCATACGTACCCGGTCGTTGTCTTGGTGACGAGTCCCTCTTCTTCCTCCAGTCCGACCTTTTCTGACGCGGCAGCCTGTGATTGGCTGCAGAGGCCTCTGCAGCCTGTGATTGGCTGCAGAGGCCGCGGCAGCCTGTGATTGGCTGCAGCGCTCACATGGGCTGCATCGTCATCAAGGAATGTCGGGCCAGATGTCGAGAGGGACGCGTCACCAAGGCAACGGCCAGGAGACCGGACTGGAGGAAGCAGAAAGTTCTCGGTAAGTATGAACGTCTTTTTTTTTTACAGGTACTGTGATCGGTAGTCACTGTCCAGGGTACTGAAACAGTTACTGCCGATCAGTTAACTCTTTCAACACCCTGGACAGTGACTATTTAGGGTATGTGCACACACACTAATTACGTCCGTAAATGACGGACGTATTTCGGCCGCAAGTACCGGACCGAACACAGTGCAGGGAGCCGGGCTCCTAGCATCATAGTTATGTACGATGCTAGGAGTCCCTGTCTCGCTGCAGGACAACTGTCCCGTACTGTAATCATGTTTTCAGTACGGGACAGTAGTTCCACGGAGAGGCAGGGACTCCTAGCATCGTACATAAATATGATGCTAGGAGCCCGGCTCCCTGCAGGGTGTTCGGTCCGGTACTTGCGGCCGAAATACGTCCGTCAATTACGGACGTAATTAGTGTGTGTGCACATACCCTTACTGACGTCGCCTAGCAACGCTGCCGTAATGACGGGTGCACACATGTAGCCACCCGTCATTACGGGGCCTCATGCACACGACCATAAAAACACCCGTTATCACAGGTCGTAATTACGACCCGAAATAGCGGGCCCATAGACTTCTGTTAGCCACGGGTACCTTCCCGTTTTCTCACGGGAAGGTGCCCGTGCCGTTAAAAAGATAGAACATGTTCTATTTTTTTTATTTTACGGGCCGTGCTCGTAATTACGACTCGTAACTACGAGCACGGCCGGCCGGCCACGGGCAGCCGGCCGCTTTTGCGAACCGTGCTGTCATTATAATTATAGCAGCACGGCCCGTAAAATAGAAAAATAGAACATGTTCTATTTTTTTAACGGCACGGGCACCTTCCCGTGAGAATACGGAAAGGTACCCGTGGGTAACAGAAGTCTATGAGCCCGTTATTGCGGGTCGTAATTACGACCCGCAATAACGGGTGTTTTTACGGTCGTGTGCATAATGGGAGCACGGCTCGGAAAAACGAACGGCTGCCCGTGCTCATCTCCTGAAATAATCTGTGCTGCCTTAAACTCTGTGGACAGGTCAGGATCCTGTTTCTTTTAAATGCTGCTAAGGAACCCGCTCGATCCACTATATAAGGCTACGCTACAGTGCAGCATTTAAAAGAAACAGGATCCTGACCTGTCCACAGAGTTTAAGGCAGCACAGAGTATTTCAGGAGATGAGCGTGCAGATTCAGTGCTGCTGTGAACTCTGCTCTTACCATTACGTAGCTCTCAGTCTGTTACCTCTCCTCCACTCCTGTCCTCCAGAACACCTTCACATGATTGGCAAGTCACCACGTAATGGTAAGAGCAGAGTTCACAGCAGCACAGAGTATTTCAGGAGATAAGCGTGCGGATCTTGTGCGTGGTGGTGACTTGCCAATCATGTGAACGTGTTATAGAGGACAGGAGTGGAAGAGATGTAACAGACTGAGCTACGTAATGGTAAGAACAGAGTTCACAGCAGCACAGAGTATTTCAGGAGAGGAGCGTGCAGATTCAGTGCTGCTGTGAACTCTGCTCTTACCATTACGTAGCTCAGTCTGTTACCTCTCCTCCACTCCTGTCCTCAATAACACCTTCACATGATTGGCAAGTCACCACCCCGCACAAGATCCGCACGCTCATCTCCTGAAATACTCTGTGCTGCTGTGAACTCTGCTCTTACCATTACGTGGTGACTTGCCAATCATGTGAAGGTGTTCTGGAAGACAGGAGTGGAGGAGAGGTAACAGACTGAGAGCTACGTAATGGTAAGAGCAGAGTTCGCAGCAGCACTGAATCTGCACGCTCATCTCCTGAAATACTCTGTGCTGCCTTAAACTCTATGGACAGGTCAGGATCCTGTTTCTTTTAAATGCTGCACTGTAGCGCAGCCTTATATAGTGGATCGAGCGGGTTCCCCAGCAGCATTTAAAAGAAACCGTGTTTGTGTATGTGTGTGTTTGTGTATATATGTGTGTTTGGGTATGTGACTTTGTCTGTTTTTGTTTTTATATGTGTGTTTGTGTATATGTGTGTGTATATATGGGTGTGTTTGTGTATATGTGTTTTGTGTATATGTTTGTGTATATATGGGTGTATTTGTGTATATGTTTGTGTGTAGATGTTTGTGTGTGTTTTTGTATATGTGTATATGTGTGTATATGGGTGTGTGTTTGTGTGTATATATGGGTGTGTTTGTGTATATGTGTTTGTGTATATGTGTTTGTGTATATGTGTGTTTGGGTATGTGTGTTTTTGTTTGTATATGTGTTTGTGTATATGTGTTCGTGTATGTGTGTATAACTGTGTGTGTGTGTGTTTGGATATGTGTGTTTTTGTTTGTATATGTGTGAGTTCGTGTATATGTGTGTGTTTGTCTGTCTGTGTGTGTGTGTGTGTGTATATCTTGTTGTGTTTGTGTATATATGTGTGTGTGTCTGTGTATGGTTGTTTGTTTGTGTGTGCGTGTATATATGTGTGTAGGTGAGTAGAAGTATTGGTATTGTTCACATTGATAACTGTTTTTTTATGTTGTTGCAGATTTTGATGTACCGATTGGACTACATCTTCGATTCGTTGGACTACTGCGTAGATCTGCGTTTTTTCAAATTTTAATAAAATGGTTAACGAGGGTTTTGTTGGGGATTTCTTATTTCAATAAAAAATAATTGTCTTTGTGTTTTTTTTCAAACTTTATTAGTGCCTAGATAATGGCAGTTGGCTGATTGACAGCGTCTATTATTAAGGCGGTACTTAGTGTTAGCCGGTGCAGAGGCTAGCACTAACCACCCATTATTACCCCGGTACCCACCACCACCAGGGGTGCCGGGAAGAGCTTGGTACGATCCAGTACCCGACCATCTGTTGTGATGGTCGGGTACTGGGGCGGCCGTAGGCTGGTATTATGAGGCTGGGAAGGGCCAAAATCAGTGGACCTTCCCACCCTTGTAATGCTAGGCTGCTGCTGCTGTGTTGTATCGGGCTGGTTATAAAAATGGGGGGGACCCCCACGTCGTTTTTTTTTTTTAATTTAACAAATTTAGCAATAGACGGGTCCCCCACATTTTTAATAACCAGCCATATACAAGGCCGCAGCAGTCTGGCATTACATTGGTGGGAAGGGCCACTGGTTTTGTCCATTCCCAGGCTAATAACACTGTGTTGTATGTGGCTGGTTATGATAAATTGGGTGGAACCCCATGTCTTTTTTAAAAAAAAAATGTAAATAAATAAATAATTAAAAAAAATGACGTGGGGTCCCCCCCACTTTTATAACCAGCCAGATACAACACAGCAGCAGCAGCCTAGCATTACAAGGGTGGGAAGGTCCACTGTTTTTGGCCCTTCCCAGCCTCATAATACCAGCCTGCGGCCGCCCCAGAGCCCGACCATCACAACAGATGGTCGGGTACTGGATCGTACCTGGCTCTTCCCGGCACCCCTGGTGGTGGTGGGTACCGGGGTAATAATGGTGGTTAGTGTTAGCCTCTGCACCGGCTAACACTAAGCCTCGCATTAGTAATGGATGTTGTCACTCAGACAGCGGCCATTACTAAAGTGGTAATAATAAAATTTGAAAAGAAAAAGACAAAGATATAGATAAAATATTTTATTGAAATAAAGCACCCCCAACACAACCCTCATTAACCATTTTATTGTAGAAAAAAAAACGTCATCTAAGTAGTCCTCGAAACCGACGTAGTCCAAACACCAAACCTGTAAAAAAAAAAAAAAATGAAATAAAACATGTCGTAGGCTTAGATTCAGTTTAATGTGTGATACTGACTGTTATACCATGTATAGAAGCCTGCCGTGAAGTTGACTTAGATACAGGGCGCCAGCAGACAGTATCATACATGGCCATACATACATATATACAAACATACATACATATATACAAGCATACACATATATACATGCAAATATACATACATGCATACACACACACATGAAAACATACATACATACAAACAAACATGCAAAGATACATACATACATACATACATATATACAAGCATGCACAAATATACATGCAAACATAAATACATGCAAACATAATTACATACATGCACATATATATATATAAACATACATGCAAACATACATGCAAAAATAAAAACATGCAAACATACATACATGCACATATATACATACATACATACATACATACATGACAACATACATACAAACATACATGACAACATACATACATGCAAACATACATACATGCAAACATACATACACACATGCAAACATATATACATGCAAATATACATACAAACATGCACATGTATACATACATGCCAACATACATGCACATATATACATACATGACAACATACATACATACATACATGACAACATACATATATATATACACACATGCAAATATACATACAAACATGCATACATACATGCAAACATACATTCATGCAAACACACATACATGCAAACATACATACATACATACATACAAATATACATACACACATGCACATATATACATACATGACAACATACATACATACATACATGACAACATACATGCAAAAATACATACATGCAAACATACACACATGCAAACATACATACATACATGCAAATATATACATGCAAATATACATACAAACATGCACATATATACATACATGCCAACATACATGCACAGATATACATACATACATGACAACATACATACATGCCAACATACATACATACATACATACATGACAACATACATACATGCCAACATACATACATACATACATACATACATGCCAACATACATACATGCCAAAAAATAATAATAATACGTTCATACTTACTTTCCTCCTGTCCGGCCTCCAGCGATGACGTTTCATCCATGTCGCCGCTGCAGCCTGTGATTGGCTGCAGAGGCGGTCACGTGGGATGAAGCGTCATCCTGACGTGCGTGACCGCCACTACAGCCTGTGATTGGCTGCAGCGGCGAAAGGGATGAAACGTCATCGCTGGAGGCCGGACAGGAGGAAAGTAAGTACGAACGTATAATTTTTATTTTTTTATTACATTTAAAATAGTATTTTCCGCGCGCCGATCATGTACTGTGAAGGTTGCTGAAAGAGTTAGTGCAGCCCATTAACTCTATCAGCACCCCGGACAGTAGCATGCTCGGCGCACGTAAGTGACAGGTTCGGTCAGAACTAGTTCGGTCCGAACCGAACTTTTTTGTGAAATTCGGCGAACTAGCCGAACCGAACTTTTGATAAGTTCGCTCATCTCTACTCCTGAGCAATACTGCAGCGTGAACATCCCGGGCGGGTACCCAAGTCCTCTCCTCAGGCTCCTATCCTCTCCAATGGACCATGTACTGGAGAGAGCCTTGGACCATCCTGCTGTCCACAATCTTGGCCACCTTGAATTCTACCCCTTCAGGGGTGAGAACAGGGACCGGAGGTTTCCTCGAGGGAGCCAAGGACGGGGAGCAGCGTTTCAGGAGGGAGGCATGAAACACGGCCTGTGATTATGTAATGACGGGGAAGGGAGACAGACAGGTGAGCCCTAATCTACCCGCCACTCAGTCCCTGCCTATTGCAACGGCCCGTCCTAGGCGACGGCGTACAACTGGGCGACGGTCCCTAGGCTCAATAGGTGCACGACAGACAAACAGACATGGGTACACAGAAGCTAAGGAAAATGGGGCAGTTGCCCACGGCAACACCGTGAGCAACAAGAGAAGTGAACGAGCCGAGTCAAACCAGGAGTGTACGAGGTAGCAAACGCAGAGCAGGAGAGTAGTCAGTAAGCCAGGGTCAATATGAAGCAGGGACAAATAGTTCAAGCAGCAGCAGAGCCAGGAAACAGGACAATCACAGGCAAAGGAGGAGCAGGAAGTGAAGGTATAAATAGACAGAGGGCGGGAGCTAGCTCCGTCTGGCCAGGCTGTGATAGGCTCTCCCACTCCTCAGCCTCCCAGCCTGATTGGTAGAAGGAGGGGTCACTCGATCAGACTTAAGAGCAGGTGCAGACTGACTAACCACGGGCGTCGACACAGAAGCTGTGTCTGGCAGATCCTTTACACAAACCTTGTTAATTAATTTCCTTCACTAATTTTTTTGTAAAGGTGGCTTTAGAACATTCATATGTGTACTTTAGAGTGTGCTAGAGGCAATATTTAATATATTCTGACAAATTAAAACTATAAAAGCTGCTACCGTGAAATCTATTAGAGAAAGGCAGAGCGCCAGCATTTTGTTGCCAACATTGCACTATAAAATTGTGTAGTGAGCAATGTCCATTAGAAAAACCATCTACCATATACATTCATTAAATACTCTGCATTCAGGCGATGTCAAATATGAAGGAAACCCAGAAAGAATGTAGAAACAGGAACTCAAGGTTAGATGTCCAACCTTAAGCAGTCAATGTTTAAGAGTGCTGGCTCACAGCCAAGATTTCTATTCAATACAGGAAATATGAGGACATTCATTTGTGAAAGCAAAAGGCTGAAGCCAAACAGGTGGATGTTGTAAAAGAAATGTAGATATGTAGGTAACTTATAATGCAACAAATACTGGAATGGGGCCTTTTATCAGCTAACAAATTATCTTGAGCAGTGGCGTAACTACAGAGGTAGCAGCCGTAGTGGCTGCTACGGTGCCCGCGGCTTGAGGGGGCCCGTGCCGCCAGCCGACATGCCCCCCCCTATGCCCTGTGGCGCCGCTATCAGCCGTTATGGCTGCTATAGCGGTAGCGCCGCTACTATGGGGCCCGCACCACAGAGCCTCCAACAAGTATGGGCCGGGCGACACAGGCCCTCTCATGCCCATAAGCATCACTAGCATCGGAAATACATGCATTAGCGCTGAATGGCCGACCATTCAGTGCCTTACAATAACGCTGATTGGCTAGCTGCGCGATGACATCATCGCGCCGCTTCCATGCTTGAAAGGTGCTGATTGATGGGGCAAGTCATTCTGTCCCGCCAATCAGCGTCATTGGCCGACGCTCGTTCACCTCCAGCAGACCTGCCACAGCATAGGAACGGGATCATGTGAGTTTGTAAAGTTTTTTGTTTTTTTTCTCATAAAACTGTGAGTGGCATTATCTATAGTGGGGGCTCTATCTACAGGGGGGTCTATATGTGGGCCACTATATACAGGGGGGTCTATATGTGGGCCACTATATACAGGGGGGTCTATATGTGGGGATTTGGGGCACTAGCTACAGGGGCGGTCTGTATGTGGGGCACAATCTACAGGGCGGTCTATATGTGGGGATGTGGGCCACTATATACAGGGGGGTCTATATGTGGGGCACTATATGTGAGAAACTATACAGGGGTGGGCTATATGTAGAGCACTATCTATAGGGGAGCTATTTTTTTAGGGTACTTTCTATAGGGGTGGGCTATATGTGGGACACTATATACAGGGGTGGGTTACCTGTGGGCACTAGCAACAGGGTAGCTATATTTAGGGCACAGTCTACAGGGGTGGGCTATATGTGGGACACTATATACAGAGGTGGGCTATTCGTGGAGCACTATGTCCATATGTGGGCACTATCTACAGAGGGTTGTATGTGGGACACTATCTACAGGGGCTTCTATGTAGGTCACTATGTACAGGGGACATGGTGTGTGGGTGTGACAGTGTATGGTACTATTATAATCAGGGACACAGTGTTTGGCGCTATTATAGTTAGAGGTGCAGTGTATGGCACTTTATTATATTTAGAGGAGTTGAGAATTTTAACTTTGTTTATAGGTGCAGAAATGTTTGAAAAGTGAGAAGCTGAAGACATCTGTGCGGAAAACTGCAGAAATTAGTCATGGCCGGTAGAAATCCTAATCATAGATGTCTGGACCGGAGGGAGAAGAAAAGAACTAGAATCTGAGACGTCACCGGTGTGTCACTTAATGTAAATGTTTATTCTGCCTCTAATCAGTATTGTAGTCACTGTATGATCTGCAGTGAGATGATGGTGGTATGATTAGGATATGGGGGAGCTGTTTGGCACTATACACAAGGGTGAGCTGTGTGGCACTATACACAAGGGTGAGCTGTGTGGCACTATACACAAGGGTGAGCTGTGTGGCACTATACACAAGGGTGAGCTGTGTGGCACTATACACAAGGGTGAGCTGTGTGGCACTATACACATGGGGGAACTGTATTGCACTATTTACAAGAGGGAGGGCTGTGGCTCCATCTACAGAGTGTGGCACTTTCTACCAAGGTGGGGGTTGTGCTGCACTTTCTACTAAGGGGGGGGGACTGTGTGGCACTGTATACAAGGGAGGGGGGCTGTGTGGCACTATATATAGTGGGAGCTGTATAGCGCTATATACAGTGGGGGCTTTATGGCAATATCTACAGTGGGGCTGTATGGCACTATCTACAGGGGGAAGTGGGGGACGCTATCTACAAATGGGATGTGACACTGTCTAAAGGTGGAGCTATATAGCACTGTCTACAGGGGGGCTGTATGGCACATTCTACAGGGGGCACTATTTATAAGAGGGGCTGCTTGTGGCACCCAGGGCGGGGGAGGGGGCGGTCAAGAGTTTGCTATGGGGCCCAGTCTTTCCTAGTTATGCCCCTGATCTTGAGGATGAAGGTAGATATATTCACAATGTGAAGACTACCCTTCAAGCAAACAGTTGCAGCGATCTGGTATTTGTGACACCCAGGGAAAGAATCAACCAGGCAGCACTATACACTCATAGCTCCTCTTTTTACTATAACTTTAGTTAGGGTTGAGGACAGGGGCGGATTAAGGGTACCATTGGCCCCGGACACTTTTTCAAGTCTGCCTCCCCCTGAACTCTGAAGACAGAACTCTGAAGACGCTGTACCGTATATATTTGCAGACTTCTCTTTAGGCGGTGTTAAACTGAACCTTCCAGTCAGTCTTGTAGCCAAACAATCAGGTAGAAACTGGCAGATTTACATGTACAGTTGTCCAGAGTTTATTGTGCACCGTCGCAATCAGCAATTTAAACAGGCTTGCTTTAGCAGGAAACGTAGAAAATAAAAAAGGTTAACATACAACTCAAGTTCAGTGCTTCTCACCAAGCTTTGTAGGTTCAGACCAAATGTGCTTGCTCTTTGCACCCTGGTAAATTCAGGCTTTGCACTCCCAGTCTGGTCTTTCTGCAACACCACACACTCCACACTGCTCTCTGGCAGTCTTCTTTATTAGTCTCTCTGGACACACCTGGACTCCAGGTTCAGGTAGATAACACTAGGCATGGAGTATGGAGCGACCTTCTTTCATATTCAGTCACCCATAAAACCAGGACCCAAACGCCAGTTAGTTACATTACCAAAACAAGGAGCCTCAATGACACATATCTGCCATCAACTACTTTACCCACTGATTGTTTACATATCCCCCCACTGCCGAAAGCAGAGGGGCTTGGCACATGATTACAGTACGGGACAGTTGTCCTGCAGCGAGGCAGGGACTCCTAGCGTCATACATAACTATGATGCTAGGAGCCCGGCTCCCTGCACTGTGTTCGGTCCGGTACTTGCGGCCGAAATACGTCCGTCAATTACAGACGTAATGACCTCGTGTGAACATACCCTAAGATTGTGACTAAAAGTATTGAATGATTGAGAAAAACTAAATCCAAAGTTAAAGAAAGATAAGACTTTCAAACTGTGGTGTAAAGACACATCCAAGACATCTGCTGCTGGCTAGACTGGCCTTATTTGTCTCTGGATGCCCTGGACACCACAAGTTTTAAGGTAATCAAGTATTTCTTTGGTGAAGTTGAAAGAAATGATTGTTATAGATTAAACATATATGAGACTCCTTGACTGAGAAGATTGTATGTATGAGGGTTAAATAAATAAAACCCTGTGTGTTTAAGGGAGTCCAATTAGGAATGGTCCTAGGTAAAATTGTTACAAGGACAAATTAGTAAGAAAAACACTGTTAAAACACCCAGGAACATTAAGTATATGACTGAACATAATACTTGTGAACGTTGTTGCGTGTGTACTGTGACTTTGGTGAAAATACCTTGTGGTCAAGATATAAGAGGTATACAGAAATATAGAATAAAATATTAGGTTTTGTTATTCATATCGAATTTGTTTGTTTTTAATCGTCAATCATGTTTCTTGTCTAATTGTGGCAAAAGTTAGAGTTGAGACAGTCTTTCAAATTTCCTCATCGTGGTCACCTTGGGTGAGCGACACCACTGTCTTACGGACTCTGTTTAGGCGTTTAGAGTGCAGCGAGCACTACAGTCCAGGGAGAATAACGTTTTTGGTAAGCGGCCTTATTTATAAGGTGCAGCGAACACTGTTATTCAACATTCCCAACTGACCATCAAAATCCTACAAGACTCCTTCAATGCAATCAGATTAGAGTCAGATCAGAGAACCAAGACCAATAATAGAATAAAGGGATAAATGAACATTAGTAAGCCAAATTGTCACATAGCACAAAAGTGGATTAACGTCTATTGTCCCGAAGGCTCCTTGTTAAGTTTGGTTGGTCTTTTATTATTTACTATATTTGTGATGATTAAGATACTTAAAAATATTAGAAAAGGATGAAGGCCCACCAGATTGTTTTAAATGTATTGTCCTGAGTGTCTGTTTGGATTAATGTTGGCTGTTTCCACTGAATGTTGGAGAATAGTCAGAATAATTGATAAAAGCATACCTAATTAATCAAAAAGGATTTGGTTCCTTAACAAACAATCTTTCCACATTTAAAAGTGCTTAGATTAAATATACATAAGACTCCTACTCTATAAAAAACTATTGGCACATTATTAACGGACCTAGAAGGAGGCAAACTATATATCCCTAAAGACGCCCCATTTAGGTGTCCATTAAATAGAGAGGAACCCAAGACATATACTGAAATTGCTAAATTAGACGTCCTTGCAAAAGGACACCGCTTGTAACATGGGTAATGTATCAGGAAAAGCTTCAGGATGTGGTTGTTTGTGTTATAATAAATATATATATATTCTTTTAGAAGGGGATGTTTAGTAT